>NC_074728.1:21731541-21839041 GCF_947242115.1 Biomphalaria glabrata | reverse complement strand
CTCTCTACTCTCTCTCTCTCTCTTTATAAGACAGTTCGAAGCTTTCTATTTACATGATATCAAGGTGTTTAGATGATAGCAAGAAACGCCATTGTTCTCATTTCAGACGCTAATTAACATACGCACAAGATTGACTGTTATGAACCCAGAACATGGGCGTATTTACTCATTTTTTAATCCTTGATGCAAGATTATTTTTTGTTTGCAACTATTTACAAGCAAGATGTAAAGCGAGCAATTTTTTGTTCTACCACGGATACAGAGAAATCTTTACTTGTGATCACGCTCATTTTAATCTCCCCGCCCCCCCCCCCAACCCTGAGGACCACCACACTTTCAAGTATCAGAGTAAACAGAATGCAACAGTATCTGTGACTTTCTGTGTCTATAGAAGTTTGCTCAGGAATGCCATGAGACAGGCGTTTATCCTCCCTGAGCTTGTCACTTGGTAGGCTACTGAGTACACAGACTTGAATGTAAGAGCCAACCTTTCAAATACGTTAAGTTTCCATTTTCTGTTTGTTAATCAAATCCACTTTGAACTATATCTCAAAAGTAGCCTAATGCCCATTCAGATATAGTCACACTCCGAAATCCTACAACGAAGCTTAGGATAGGGTTAAAAAGGAAATGCATAAAAATGAAAGAAACTAATCTCTACTTCCAGGGGCGGACTGGGTGTTCGAAATAGGCACGGGGATTATTCTATAGTATTCTATACCATCCGGACCATAAATAGTATATTATATGACGGACATCTAATTCTAGGTCTACCTGTCCTAAAAATCATTCTGTCACGTTTGATAATGTATCGATAGATGTACACATGCATACAGTGAATATAAAAACATCGCTCAGAGGTTCCCTTTTGTAAGAGAATACTATAAAAACTTTAACAATTTAATACGTGCTTTAGTGACATCCATACGGCCCTTATCTTATAAAAAAACAGACGTGATTTTAAAAAAGGAAGATAATTAGTGTGGTCCTACAGGCACACCGGGCTTTTGCACGAATGTCCATATAGCCGGTCCGCCCTTCTCTACTACCAATGGCTTTTAGATGGTAATAATTTCAACTAACAATAAAAAAAAATAATCACTGAACTGCGTGTGATCAAAACCCCTCAAAATATTTCTTTTAAAAACTTAAAAAACGAGTTATAGATAAACCAACATGTTTTTTATTCTTTCATGTTCAAGTCCAGCGAGGTGATAGCTTTAGCCTAATGTTAGTCATTCTCATTCAAAAGATTGTTTCAAGATAAGAGACTACTTCAGATCTATTCCTTGTGACGTCCTATTCTAATGCTTTGAAGCAGGTGTAGGTAACTTATTGTCCTCCAGCCATGTGTGATCTGAAATGAAAGAGTATTAAGAATCAAACCAATCAGTAGCAAGTCAATCAATGCAAGTCGATCAATATTACTAACAAGTAAATCAATAAAAAGTCAATCATTATAAGCCAAAAAATAAAAACGTTTTTTTTTAGGAACAAGTCAATTAGTAACAAGTCAATTGGTAACACGTCAATTAGAAACAATTCCTTTAGTAACAGATCTATTAGTAACAAGTCTGTAAGTAACAAGTCAATAAATAATAAGTCCTTTAGTAAAAAAGTCAATCTAAAACAAGTCTTTTAGTAGAAGTTCAATTTGTAATAATTTAATTAGTAACAAGTCCTTTAGTAACAGGTCAATTAGTAACAAGTCTGTTAGTAGTAAGTCAATAATTAACAAGTAAATAAGAAACAAATTAATCAGCATCAAGTCAATCAAGAGAAGTAAAAAAAAATATTATTTTCATTTGTATTAGAAGAAGTCCATTTTCAGTCAAGGACAATTTACTACTATGGTTCATAATATATATAATTTTTATTTTTATTTAAATCAACTAACTCCAAATGGTCAAACAAATAGCTCAGTCAGTGTAAGGATATACTCAGCGATTGTTTCGCCCTATGCTTCTAATCTTGTGTTACTATAAAAATACACTGAAGCAATACCATCATCAATTTATACCCTGCTTTTGAATGTTGGGCTATGGTAGCATACTTTTTTTTTTTTTTTTTTTTTTTACAAAAGTTACACCAATTCACTTTGTCCATCTGGTAAAAAGTTTGTACACGTTATTTGTCCCACACCCAATCTCGAATCGAGATGAAATTGCGCACAATAATTTCTTTTACCTGCAAAAACAAGAATCAATAAAAAATAAAAACAAAAAAACAACAACAAAACAAACAATAAATTAATTTTGACCATTGGTAATAAATTATTATGTTTGGTATCTCGAACAAGGGAAAGAAATTTTACTTGACTGATGAGGTGGTATAAGTTGAATTAGTTCCTGTTATTGTTTGTAAAAAAAAAATAATTAAATAAGTATAAATAACTATAAAACCTATAATCATGAGCAGCTCACTGGCAGTGTGGTTACCTTGTTGGCTTGAAGCAGAGTAGGTCTTAGTACTCAGGTTCGAATTCAGGTCTCTCAGTTTTTTTTTTATATATACATTTAAAAAGCGATGACCCAGATACCCCTACTTTCTTCCCCCCTTCTCCTTCCCATCTGGTCCAGGCAAGTGATAGGATCATAGCGTAGTGAGAAAGCTTAAAAAAAAAAAGCGCTAAACAAAAACAATTCAGACAGGCGGGTGGGGGCAAGCTTTCACGGGAATAGAGTCCCAAGAGTCTTAGACTCAACTCTTAAGACAAGCTAAGATAGGCCTAGAGTTTCAAGAGTCTTAGACTCAACTCTCAAGACAAGCTTCCATAGGCTAGAGTTCCAAGAGTCTTAGACTCAACTCTTAAGACAAGCTAAGATAGGCCTAGAGTTTCAAGAGTCTTAGACTCAACTCTCAAGACAAGCTTCCATAATCCTAGAATTTCAAGAGTCTTAGACTCAACTCTCAAGACAAGCTTCCATAGGCCTAGAGTTTCAAGAGTCTTAGACTCAACTCTCAAGACAAGCTTCCATAATCCTAGAGTTTCAAGAGTCTTAGACTCAACTCTCAAGACAAGCTTCCATAATCCTAGAGTTCCAAGAGTCTTAGACTCAACTCTCAAGACAAGCTTCCATAGGCTAGAGTTCCAAGAGTCTTAGACTCAACTCTTAAGACAAGCTAAGATAGGTCTAGAGTTTCAAGAGTCTTAGACTCAACTCTCAAGACAAGCTTCCATAATCCTAGAGTTTCAAGAGTCTTAGACTCAACTCTCAAGACAAGCTAAGATAGGCCTAGAGTTTCATAGTCTTAGACTCAACTCTCAAGACAAGCTTCCATAATCCTAGAGTTCCAAGAGTCTTAGACTCAACTCTCAAGACAAGCTAAGATAGGCCTAGAGTTTCAAGAGTCTTAGACTCAACTCTCAAGACAAGCTTCCATAGGCCTAGAGTTTCAAGAGTCTTAGACTCAACTCTCAAGATAAGCTTCCATAGGCCTAGAGTTTCAAGAGTCTTAGACTCAACTCTCAAGACAAGCTTCCATAGGCCTAGAGTTCCAAGAGTCTTAGACTCAACTCTTAAGACAAGCTTCCATAGGCCTAGAGTTTCAAGAGTCTTAGACTCAACTCTTACGACAAGCTTCCATAGGCCT
The DNA here is from genome assembly GCF_947242115.1 of Biomphalaria glabrata. Classification (NCBI taxonomy): domain Eukaryota; kingdom Metazoa; phylum Mollusca; class Gastropoda; family Planorbidae; genus Biomphalaria; species Biomphalaria glabrata. The sequence goes on along the minus strand of NC_074728.1, from coordinate 21,835,447 downwards.
AGAGTTTCAAGAGTCTTAGACTCAACTCTTAGGACGATTATGAAAAAGATCATTTTAAAAAATTTCTAACTCCACATTCAGCAATATATCTCAATACTACAAGATTTATTTCCACTTTTCAAATATCAATCAAACAAAATTATTAATTTATAACTAATTTATTTTTACAACAAATTTATTTTTACTATTAAATCAATTCATGTTTTATTAGGGACAATGTGTATTTGTGCAAAGTTTCGATTTAATACGAGAATGGGAAGAAACAACATCTACAAAATTGTACTAGACAGACTGACAGACAAAATAAAAAAAAAACATTTTGATTTTATTTCGAGAAACCACTTAATACGGTTCTTTGCTTTTCTAGGGTAATGTAAGCATTTGAAATGGTTGAAATCCGGAATTATAGAATACAACCAAATGACAGTAGTGTGAATTGTAGAGTTATAGACCTTTTCCCCGTTTAGAAGCTTTGAAGCGCAGAGTTATATTGTTCTTACCGTTTCAACCGCAACATGCCAGCCAACATAGTCAGCACAATGGCGGAAGTTGTAATCCATAAGAAGGTGTCGTAAGCTAAAAGAGAGTTAGAAAATTGCGACATCAATTAGATTTCAGAACCAAACGTTAGAGACAGGTAGACACAGGGGCGTAGCTAGGATTTTCCCATCATTTTGGGGGCCCACGGGACTTGACCCCTTTGGCGGTCCGTGCATTTCGCGTAACAATTAATATTTAGTGCAAAAAACACTCATTAGGCCCCCCCCCTCAAGTGGGGGCCCGGGGGGGATTTTCAAATTCTACCCCTCCTCCCCCCCCTCCGCCTTGGCTACGCCACTGGGTAGACATACAGATAGCATAAAGACTAATGCAGCTTTTATTTACTAGACTCCTTATAATAACAACAACAACAAAAATCATATCCGTGAAAAAGTTCATGGTTAAGCGATTGCAGTTATCTAGATGCGGTAGAGTAAATCAAATTCTAAAGACAGGTCTGTTGATCCAGTTTTAGAGGTGTGCAAAATGTGGGCTGAATGTCTATGTATTCAGCTCTTTAATGAAAGCAACTATTTTTAGATCTACACTGTTAATGTATTTCGTGGATGAGTTTATGTAAACATATAGTGAAGCTTAGATAATTTATCCATGCAACTTAAAACAGCTTTAAATTAAATAATAATAAGGCTTGTCTTCCAGTCCGAAGATTATTGGGGAATGCAGTATTTCCCGTGGCTACACAGCCCCAGCTGTGACCTACATATTTTGACACCTAGCGCAGGCATAACCATTGTCCGCAGGTGGTCGATTTAGATTTTTATTTTGCCGTCTACGTCTGTTCTCGGAAGCGGATTTTCTTTTAGTCTCAGATGCGTATCCCGCGGTCTTTGTAAGTGACCCCCAGCTGTCTCGTTCTGAAGTCGACTGCCAGGGCCGGCCTTAGACGAATATATGTATTTTCTAATACAAAATCTTATTTTGACATTATGCCCATCTCTACCAAGACTAGGCCCCGCGCAATCTGTTTCGCATAGGGCCCGCAATTGTTAGGGTTAGCCCTGCCGACTGCCACCAGGTGCTCTCGTTAAATTCAATAAACAACTCAGTTATTTGTCCAACACGGCGGACTACGCCATGCTTTTTTTTTTTACTCCATTATGTAGCCGAATTTAAATTTATAGCATTTTTTTACATGAAAAATTATAACGGTCAAACTAGAGTTTTTCCCGTGTGGCCAGCGAGCTAGTAATTCTTTTCTCAGCGATATACATCAACAGTTACATTTCTAGGAAAATCGTTAAAGCCGTTTTTGAGATCAGCGCCCATCCTGGTTCCTGATTCCAGGCTCCATGAAGTACTGACTTGAATTGAGGTATTGTAAAAAGAAAATTACAGTAAGAAAGCGACTCTAGCAAAGAAGTAACACGAATAAACATATAAATATATATTCGCATAATACAATGATAACAATGGGAATATACCACATTAAGAAGAAAAGCGGAAAAATTTAAAAAAAAAATGTCTTCAGGAAGAACGATAAATGTGTTACCTGTGCGTAGAGTAAATTCCCCTTGTTCTTTGGGGTTTTCTTCAATTTCTGAAAGTGAAATACACATTTCACAAATGTATCTAGTAATTAAGAAAGCAACAGATTTATTAATTTATTTCTTGTACAGGAAATGCTACAGAAGGTATCAGCGGCGTAGCTTGGGATTTGCCATCTTTTGGAAGGGGGGGGGGCCTTGGTCTCTTTAGGGGCCCCTGCATTTTGACATTCGACATCATGACATGAGATAAAGCCGTAATATTTAATATTTAATGTAAAAAAAAATATGAACACTCATTTGGGGATTTTCAAATTCTCCCCCATCCCCCCTCACATCTTAGCTACGCCACTGCTGGGTATCAGATCTCAGAAAAAGAAGACAAATGAATTTGTACTTTTACAAGTCAATGCTCTGGCTGGCAAAGCTGAGTATTTTCTCAATACTGTGAAGAGACAAAAGATGAGCTGATTTGGTCTTATTGTAAGACATGACTCACAGTAAAAAGTCATCCTTCCAGGTACAGTGGAGGGAGCACGAAGAAAGGGCGGCCCAAAGAAAAGCTGGCTGGACAACATAAAAGAATGGACCGGCCTCTATTCTTGGCATCCTGCTTAGAACAGCTGCTGACTGGGAAAATGTGGAGGGCATTGGTTACGCAAACTGTCACAGCAGCCCTACGACAAGAGTTAAGGGAGAGATGAGGCTGATAATTATTGCAAGGAGTCTGAATAAATCACGTTCCTCCAGTGACAGTCCAGCCAGTGATTTCTACATGAGACATTATGTGGGATATACTATCTTGTATCTTTTATACATTCAATTTATTCAAGTTTTATATGAAAGTGTTTTATTGTTTTGATCGAGTGCGGGAATTTCCGCTAACATTATGTTCAAAATATATTTAATAAAAAAAGAAATAAGCCTAATTTAATTTTAAAATGATTACAAAAATTGTAATGGTCAAACCAGACATTTTTCCGTGTGTACTATTTTTTTTCCAAAGATATACGTATACTGTCAGATTTATAGGAAAATCAATACATTCTTTTTCGAAATACTTGTCTACCCACATTATTGACACCAAGAAAAGTTTGCAAGCTAACAGAAGAAAGTTTTTTAAAAAATTAAAATAAAAAACAAATAGCTGATTGGGCAGTTTTCTCTTTCTCTGTCTCTTTCTTCTTTCTCTAAGGCAGCTTCGTTTCTTTTGCTTTGCGAGAGGATCGTACCAGCACGCACAGTCTGTCTCCATGCTGTCCGGTCTTGGGCTATCTCCTTCTACGGTGTTCAAAATAAGGAGAACGTGGAAAAAATATGCGTTATCTCTGTATATATTATTCTCTACGTCACCCAACCATGCGGTACACCTCGCACGCACGCAGACTCTCTAACCCACAGTCGTTTACCCAAACCCACCCCATTTGGACAATTGGGTCTTTCAGGAAGTGTTCACTGGTCACTAAATAGCGCGTATACTACGCCGCGGGTCGACTAGTATATATATTTAATCTCCTACCTTGCAAGATAATGTCTTCAAATGGCGCTTCTAAAGAAACAAAGCAAACAAATAATTTAGTAAACATTTTTGTTTTCATAACTTTTAAAGTTCATCAGGAAAGTTCAAATAGCTGCTTATTTTTTAGGAGAGTCCATGATGGAAACATGTAAAGGGGTGGCAGTCTTTGGGATATAAATTTCTTTTATTTTTGTTATGTTAAGTTCCCCTTACAGACCTTGCGATCTATTTGGCAGATGATGTTAAGGTCATCTGTTTCTTCGGACAACGGTTAACGAGCAGGATGTAATGTGCCCAGCACAACCACCAACCGCCTTTACTTTCTCGAACTAAAGTCAGGCACCCATGAGGGTTGGGTGGACTCAGTTGCACCCTAACAATTTCAAAGTTAAAAAATCACACGCTCTTCACTGAGATTTGAACCCAGCAACTCATGTTCGCAAGCAAGTGTTTAACCACTCAGCCACCGCCACCCTCCTCATTTTTATAATAGGAATGTACCTTTATTTAAAACATGGTCGAGATAGTTTATTCAGGGTTAGGGTTAAGGTTAGAGATTAGAGGGAGAGGAAGGGGGACAGGAATTGTGGGATTCCTTTTTTTTTTCTCCATCAGTCAAATTTATTAATTATTTATTATTAATTATTATTTATTAAGTTAATCTAAAACATGACAAGCGAAACCAGGCGCATCCTAACGCATGTTTTTGTAAGATGTACTCCATATTAGCATTTGGTAGACGACAAGTTTATCTAAAGGGGAAGAACTCAGTCCTAAAGACTACATCACCACTAATTTACAAGTCATTTCCCTTATTTGATATCAAACAAAATAAATAAATTTACCTAAAAATTACCTAGTTGGTAACAATGAATTTCAATTTAACGTCCCTGATAGTGATTAGTTTGCCGCCTAGACTTAAATATATTATATCTAGACTGGAAATCGAAAACAAATACTTAAACGCGATTGATATATATATATATAGATTTTTATGTACGTAACCTTCTTTAAAACCGTAAGGGAAGTCGCCCCAATCAATCTTTTCTGTCTTAGAAAAGTAATGATTTTTAGTTTTCAAAGTTTAGAAATAATGCAAAATCATTTCTCGGATTTTCTTTAGAATGGGCTATTAATCACAGAACTATATATTCACGCAAATATATGAAACAAAGCCATTTCCTATTAGTTCCCATTGAGATGTTTCAAAAATCCTAGATCGAAATAATTCGTGTCTGTTGATTTTAATCATCTAATGTACACCTAAATAGATTGATTACCTAGATCTTTCTAGATTATGTATCTAAAAATTCCAAAATAATAATTATGAGACGAGAGTACTCTTATTTTTGATGTTCAATTACTAGTTCTAGATCAAAAAGTTAAGTTATGCTGTTACATAGATTAGGATTGAAAAAAAAAAAAGCAACAACTTTACTTCTTGTAACTATTTTATAAAACAACGCATTGTTTCAACTTTTTAATACATTTTCATGACTTTTTTTTTGTAGTGTTACAAGATCTCCATGTCCAGTCTAGATATACTAAATATAAGTCTATGGTTTGTCGTATAAACTCTCCAATATTTTCGGTAAATTTTAACATTCAAATATCTATATCCACTTAATATACAATGTTATGCAGAATTATTGTTTTTCTTACCTATATAGGTGGCTTCCAAATCTTCATCGATAAGGTTATCGTAGTCGTCATCTGTCAAGGAAAATCAAATAAGATAATGATAGAGAATGTTCATGGAGGTCTTGCTGGTCGAGTGGAAGTCGCTCTGGAGTGTCGTCCGGTGGGCTTGAGGGTCCCGAGTTCGAACCATGCCCATTGCCATCCACCCCGTCGTTCTTCGCGATGTTTGTGGTAGAGTGTGACTATCTTTCGAATTTGGAATTACACCCGAAATAACACGTAAGACAAATATTTTATGTAAGCTACTCCATTCATCTCTTATCGAGTTGTCTCATTAAAGTAACACTTTTTAAAAGAATATTGTTTGGCGAGTAAAATAAAATAAAATCTTCCAATTCGCGAAAAAGTGCATCTTCCAAACAATGTTCCGAGGTACATAGCGACATTGATCGAGACCAATCGTTATAGAAAGCCTCAATACTAACCTGCAACGTCACAGCTTTTGGGCAGTTTAGACCAATAGCTAGTAGCTAGTACAGACCTATGATGTGGAAACGAGCCATTGGTCTAACTGCCCACAGGTTGTGACGTTGCAGATCAGTGTTCAGGCCTTCTCTGACGATTGGTCTCGCATTGATTATAGTGTTGCTATCTTTCTATGCTCATTATGGCTAAGAAGCTACACCTGTTTTAAATCTTTATCTCCGTAATTATTTTCCAACGCCTGTAACATTTTTCTCATTTTCTACACTTGTATATTCTAACCTGCTATAAATGGATTTCAATACCATTTTTTTTTTGGTAATTAGAAAACGTTACTTTTCGTATAGAACTATTGGGAAAATGCATGCAGCTTATTATATAACATATAACAAGTTTATAAAGCCAAAAATTAATTAATTTAATGTTGTTAAATATGTTATGTCATCGTTAATTAGGAGAGAAAGAGTTAATAAGGTGTTTCCTTTAACTATAATGCCAAGATGGAGCCACTGTTGTTAATGAAAGCAACGAGGGAGACAACTCTAATTTTATTTGTAGTTTTTTTTTTTGTGGATGTTCCTTTTAAAACTAGAGATTATTACGTCCTTGCCCAAAGCTCCTAACACACTACTGGAGGCACGGTTCTGAGCGGTAAAGCGCTTGGCTTCCGAACAGGGGTATCGGGTTCGAATCCTGGTGAAGACTGGGATTTTTTTATTTCGGGATCTTCGGGCGCCTCTGAGTCCACCCAGCTCTAATGGGCACCTGACGTTAGTTGGGGAAAAATAAAGGCGGTTGGTAGTTGTGCTGGCCACATGATACCCTCGTTAACCGTAGGCCACAGAAACAGGTGACCTTTAAATCATCTGCTCTATAGACCACAAGGTCTAAAAGGGGAACTTTAACACACTACTAATGAGCCATCGAGCCTTCTCCTATTAGTAATATAGTATACCTAGGCCGTTGGCTATCTCTTCGTCTTTCTCGAAGTCACAGTCGTTGTCAATCTGATCTCCTGGCTCCATGGAAGTGTTTTCACACGAATAACCCTGAAAAAAAAAAACCAACATGAAGTAAATGTCTTCCTGGACCAGCCTAATCTTGTCCATTTGATTGGACTAAGTGTTGTAGGGTGTACGTGAGTGTTTATGAAGTAACGAAGAGAGAGGGAGAGCGGATAATTTTAGTTGTGTACTGAAGAGTTTCTGGTGAAGCCATGAGGTGGCCTTGTGTAATTCAAGTGAATTAAAAAAAAAAACTTGAGTGAAAGTTAAATAGAGTCTTAACAAAAGACAAGTACTTGTATTTATATTTTGCTTAAATCGTTTAAATTTTGTATGATACTTGTACCTTATTGTTTTTGTTTAGCGCTATTTCATGCTTTCAGTTTTCTCAATATGCTATGATCCTATCACTTGTCTGGACCAGCTGGTAACAATGGGGGTGGGGGCGGGAAAGGAGAAAGAAAGGAATACCTGGGTGGATTTCACCGTAATTAGTTTTAAAAGCATTTAAAAAACGGGGGGGGGGGGGGGGGAGAAAGGACCTGAATTTGAGCTCGAGGCTCACGCCTCCTCTGGCCGAAGTTAAAAAAAAGTAACCAATTAGTCAAATAATTATTGGTAATTAATAATTTTGTTTGACATTTGACATCAAAGAAGGGAAATTTTTTTCTCCATAGTTGAGAGATATAGTTGTAAATGCGGAATTATTCCCCTTATATAACCTTTTTTTTTTTTTTTTCTAAGTGTTTTAAAAATATTTTTCTTCTTTACTATCAAGTAGCTCTATATCTTCTAAAGACCTTAAGAAATCCAAGCGACTGGCTGAAGCTGACTTGTTGCCCCACTCTGTATACGTAGCATCCAAAGAACGTATCCCTCGTACATCGTATGCTTTTAGATTCCATGTCAAGGTGAAACTCTAGCTGGACCCAGTTCCTGGATCCCCAGAAGGCTATAGGTTCTGTGTTTTGAAAATAGCTGTTGGATAAGTTATATATTATATTATATTATATAATATTATATTATATTATATTATATTATATTATATTATATTATATTATATTATATTATATTATATTATATTATATTATATTATATTATATTATATTATATTATATTATATTATATTATATTATATTAAAAGAATATGGTTAAAATAAGGCATGCATTGAGTGAGCTTGTTTAATTATATTGAATCAATCATGCAATAATTTTTTTTACAAAGCTTAAACTAACTCGGGGAAGCTGTGGCTGAGTGGATTAGCGCTTGGCTTCCTAACCTGGGGTACTGGGTTCGAATCTAGGTGAAGACTGGGATTTTGAATTTCTGGATAGTTCGTCCATTGTGGTTCGATGATAACCACTTTTGTCATCCATGAGGCTGAGGGCATTGCACTGGGGTTTTGTGCCTCCTCGTGTGGTTGGTGAGACCTAAGTGAGCCAGGAATGTTCGGCTGCACACTGGGCAAGTTATTCCAGCTAGAGCTAGTGTCATTGGCCTTGCTTTTCTTCTTTGGTGCTTTTCTTCTGCCAGCGTTGTTCTCTTTTCCTTAGAAGTTTGTTTGCCAGTTTTCACAGCGCGACGATATATAGATATATATTGATATATATGAGAATTTTTAAAAAAGTAGTGTTTCTCAACCTAGGGGATCTGGGGGAGCGCTGTAAGTTCCCCAAGTGGGGTTCGGGACGAAGCCCTTACGATAAAAACGTTTTCTTGCATTCTCCACTGCAGAAACACATTCTCCTGACATCTACAGCTCATTATTCATCCCATTAAAAAGGACCTTTTTACTTGAAAAATATTCTAATATGAATTTACAGAACTACATTGCAAATACAACCGATTTGTTCCTAGAAAAGATAAGATACCCCCACATATTTAAATTGAGGTTTTGAGGATCGCCGCAGATAATAAAATAATTGAAAAATGTTTTTAAAAAAAAGCTCATTTGTAAGTGATACATTTTGTTCAATAGGCCTGTTTGTAAGTTGCTTTGTTACAGATCTATAATTCAAAGCTCTAATCAAACAAATTTCGGAAGTGGGAGGAGAAATTAAGTGGGCCAATTAGATTCTACTCAAATTTTTTTTTCATATTTTTAGGATTTAAATATAAATTGTGAGTTATAGTCCCAAATTTTATTTAACTAGAAAAATATCAGTATGAGTAAAGGAAATAGTCGACTAGTAAAAGAATATTTAGGTTCAGAACTCATCTCAATTACTCAATGAATATTTAGGTTCAGAACTCATCTCAATTACTCAATGAATATTTAGGTTCAGAACTCATCTCAATTACTCAATGAATATTTAGGTTCAGAACTCATCTCAATTACTCAATGAATATTTAGGTTCAGAACTCATCTCAATTACTCAATGAATATTTAGGTTCAGAACTCATCTCAATTACTCAATGAATATTTAGGTTCAGAACTCATCTCAATTACTCAATGAATATTTAGGTTCAGAACTCATCTCAATTACTCAATGAATATTTAGGTTCAGAACTCATCTCAATTACTCAATGAATATTTAGGTTCAGAACTCATCTCAATTACTCAATGAATATTTAGGTTCAGAACTCATCTCAATTACTCAATGAATATTTAGGTTCAGAACTCATCTCAATTACTCAATGAATATTTAGGTTCAGAACTCATCTCAATTACTCAATGAATATTTAGGTTCAGAACTCATCTCAATTACTCAATGAATATTTAGGTTCAGAACTCATCTCAATTACTCAATGAATATTTAGGTTCAGAACTCATCTCAATTACTCAATGAATATTTAGGTTCAGAACTCATCTCAATTACTCAATGAATATTTAGGTTCAGAACTCATCTCAATTACTCAATGAATATTTAGGTTCAGAACTCATCTCAATTACTCAATGAATATTTAGGTTCAGAACTCATCTCAATTACTCAATGAATATTTAGGTTCAGAACTCATCTCAATTACTCAATGAATATTTAGGTTCAGAACTCATCTCAATTACTCAATGAATATTTAGGTTCAGAACTCATCTCAATTACTCAATGAATATTTAGGTTCAGAACTCATCTCAATTACTCAATGAATATTTAGGTTCAGAACTCATCTCAATTACTCAATGAATATTTAGGTTCAGAACTCATCTCAATTACTCAATGAATATTTAGGTTCAGAACTCATCTCAATTACTCAATGAATATTTAGGTTCAGAACTCATCTCAATTACTCAATGAATATTTAGGTTCAGAACTCATCTCAATTACTCAATGAATATTTAGGTTCAGAACTCATCTCAATTACTCAATGAATATTTAGGTTCAGAACTCATCTCAATTACTCAATGAATATTTAGGTTCAGAACTCATCTCAATTACTCAATGAATATTTAGGTTCAGAACTCATCTCAATTACTCAATGAATATTTAGGTTCAGAACTCATCTCAATTACTCAATGAATATTTAGGTTCAGAACTCATCTCAATTACTCAATGAATATTTAGGTTCAGAACTCATCTCAATTACTCAATGAATATTTAGGTTCAGAACTCATCTCAATTACTCAATGAATATTTAGGTTCAGAACTCATCTCAATTACTCAATGAATATTTAGGTTCAGAACTCATCTCAATTACTCAATTAACCGTTGGCCAAAGAAACAGATGAACTTAACATCCTCAGCCCTATAGACGGCGAGTTCTGAATGGGGACCTTTACTTTTTACTTGTATTGACTCACTCTGTCGGTCTGTCTTTCTGTTTGTCTGGTAACAAATTTGAACACGTTATTTATTATTAGTTTTGGAAGACAGAGAAAGGCAATAAAGACTTTAATCATAGAAAGTGAGAGAAAAGAAATACATAAACAAAATAAACTTGAAAAATCCTTTTTTTTAAATTCTACAAAGACAATACCTCCCCAATTAAACGTATAGGGCGATGGTTTTTCTCTTAATAACTAATGAATGTTAGATTAAAAAAAATTTTCCCCTGAGAGAGAATCCTGGTTTTAGCGAATGTATAGATCTACTCAACTTTATCACATTCCATAGGCCATAGATTCAGAAGACTGGACATTAATTTATTAAAGTCTTGAATCTAGAGTGTTTTGTATTGTTACCTGGCTAATGCATCGGTACATCACATTTTTACACGAGTAACATGAAACTAGAGGCTCACAACTCGACATTCCCTAATTGTACTCACTCGTCCAGGTTGTAGTCATTGAATGTCAGCTGCTTCCACTCCTGCTCACGTACGACGATTAACAAGTAGTACTGTGTTGGGGCGAACGAAACCATCCTTTCAAATAGACAAGGATTAGTTTAGTGAACCATCCACTGGAATAAGCACTGTGATTACTGGATTGTACGTAGTAGTGTAGTTCAGTGATGCCTAACCTAATTCAACCTGCGGGCCAATTTAATTTCCAACCATTCGTGTTGCGGGCCACGTGACAGAAAAGGTAAAAAAAGCAAATGAAAAGATATTGTCCTAAAACAATTTTGATAGAAAGCTGTGGATCTAGTACTTACAACTTACTTTACTAACATTAATTAAAAGCATATCTGAAAGATAACTTTTTTTCTTGACGTCAGAAAATGGCTTTCTCTATGTAAAATGTGAGCAAAATTATAGCTATCTAACCACCGACTCATTTTCTTGTCTTTTTTGGTAAATATTCCCATCAATCGTCCTATTTCTTGGCGTAGTTTAAAAATCTTTTTTTTTTTTTTTTACTGCTGCTCAAAGCAAGAATGCGTAATATTTGTTTTATAATGCCGTTTATATATGTATAAAAAAAGATCAAATCAAATTTTTTTGACTTATTATCATGTTAAAATAAAATATAAAATTAAATGATCTGTTCATTTTTCCTGGTAGATTCTAAATTCCACATTTAGTTTCTTCAACTCATAAAAGTACAAATGTTAAAGGTCATAGTACCAATCTAACAGAGTGCCCTAACGTAGGTAAGACACATCTTTCAACATTTTTATTTTGGAAGGGGGTGGGGTAGATTTCTACTCTTTATGCCGACGTTTCTGCGGGCCGGATGGAACCACGTCGCGGGCCGAAAATGGCCCGCGGGCCGTATTTTGGGCATTACTGGTGTAGATAGTCAGCTAATAGAATCTGGGCTGTGAGGTAGGAATATTTCTATATTTATTTTATTGTGATTTCTTCTTTATCTAGCCCGCTTTTTGCTGCGAAGCTGTGAGCTCTTTTGTCAAATAGACAAGAAATACTTTTAGTAAATCATCCACTAGAATAATCACTGACATAATTGGATAGTTCGTAGTAGAGGAAATACTTAGCTAATAGAATCTGAGTTGTGAGGTAAGAATATTTCTATATTTATTTGCTGTGATTTTTTCTTCTTCTTTTTTGCTGCTGAGCTGTGAGCTCTTTTGCAAACTGTGCCAAGGAAACATAGTCTGCTGTTCTTTTCAGTTGCTTAGCAAAGAGTTGGTTATGGTGGGCTGTAGTGGTAGTAGGGTCTGCCTAAGGTGGGTCTCCCAGCTCCGAGACTAGGATTAGGAAGTGGCGTTCAAAGAGGATATGGTTTACGGTTTCATTGTTATAATCTTTTTTTGCTTTTTAAAGTGAGGTTATGGTACTTCATATTGTTGATAGTGGCCTGAGAGTTACAATTTATGGTATAAGTTTTGTAGAAGGTAGTTTCATAGTTTGTATACGACCTAAACGTTCAGCACATGACGGTTTTAATTACAGTTATTCTGGTTGTCTTATTAATATCTATCAACTCAGGCGCCATTTCGCCTTCACTGGCCTAGAGGAAAGTAGCTGGCAGCAGATGGCCTCTGAAAAAGACAGTTGGCGAGTTCTCACAAAGGCTGCGGGACAAACGTTTGAGACTAAAAAAAAAAGTCATTATTGAAGACAGGCTCAGAAGACGGAAAGAAAACTTAAATAGACCTCCAGCGGACAACGGCTTTGTCTGCAAGAAATGCGGCAAAATATGCAGGTCGAAACTGGGTTTGAGTAGTCATGTGAAACACTGCACTCATCCTAAACTTCGGAATAGAAGACATTGCCATTATTTAATGTATATTTGTCAGTATCTTCATAAAATAGAGGAGATGATGTTAAGGCCACCTGTTTCTTTGGCCAACGATTAACGAGCTGGGTGTCATGTGGCCAACACCGCCTTTACTTTACCTTTACTTTCTTTAACAGTCAGGTACTCAATAGACTCAGGGTGGACAGGGCCACACCTTAAATATCCCGAAACTCCAGTCCCCATTTTTACAGAAATTCGGGACCCCAGGTTCGGGACCCCAGGTTCGGGACCCAAGGTTTGGGACCCCAGGTTTGGGACCCCAGGTTCGGGACCCCAGGTTTGGGACCCCAGGTTCGGGACCCCCAGGTTCGGGACCCCAGGTTCGGGACCCCCAGGTTCGGAACCCCAGGTTCGGGACCCCATGTTCGGGACCCCCAGGTTCAGAAACCTAGCAGTCAGTTACTTAGCTATCGCGCCTCTTTGGATGAATGAATCTGGAAGAAACGGCTGGAGAAATCTGAAAGACATCCACTTTACATAAGGTAGGAAGAAATAATTTCTACATCCTCCACTTACCCCCATGTATATTTGTTATAGAACAGCGCTGTGGGTACAACGATGACCAGCGCAATACCTGTCATGTTCAGGTCGCACGGGTGGCGCTGTACGTAAAACACTTGGACAGGCTTTGAGCTTTGTAGAACACGAGGAAATTGAATCAAGGAAATCTACAATTTAAAACAAGAAAATATATTTAAAAAAACCTTTTAAAAAAATAACAAAAACAAAGCTTATAGTATACATAGTTACATCAATTACTTAGGATCTGCCATGTAATTGAATTTTTAATAGATCTACGCTAACCAAAAAAAAAAAAAAAAACATTTATAAAAAAAAAAAAAAGGGAAACGATATGAATTCGAATTCGTGACTCAAGCCTTCTCGGGCTTCTCAAGCCAACACATTAACCACTCTGCTAGTGGAGAGCGTATGAATATAGACGATTGTATAGTTATCTATTGTATCTTTAGTCCTATTTCTCACGTTGTCTTCACTAAAACTGTCACTTAAAAACTAACAAATAGATAGCCAAAAAACTTTCAATTTAAATAGGCGGTTTGCAGGCACAGTGGTTAGTGACTTGGTGGGGAGGGGCGGGGGACCTTAAGCTTAAGAATTTTTTATTTTTTTTTATAAATACAGTGGACAAAACTGGACATATTCCCCTCCCTTGGCAGCACACTCTCAAAAACGGAAAGATCGATAATGAAATGGACCTGCGTGTCGTCAAGGCCAGTGCGTCCTTTGGCAGACTGTCTAAAAATGCTTAGAAAAGGCGAGGTATCCCCACAAGCGCAAAACGAACCTAGTGGTCTATCGAGCTGTCATCCTCTTCACTTTGCTATATGATGCCTCAGAAACGTGGACAGGATATAGAAAACATGCAAAAAAAATGTGCAGCCGAACATGCCGGGCTCACATAGGTCTCATGAGGAAGCACATTACCCCAGTGCAAAGCTCTTGGCCCCCTGGATGGCATAATTGGTCATCATCGAACCAAGATGGACGAACTATACACCTATACATATATATGCGTAGATCTATTACAGATTACATGACTGATCCAAAATAATCAATGCAACTACACTTAATACAAGTTTTGTTTTTAGAAATAATTTTTATAAATATTTCTCTTTTTAACTATCTGTTTTACAGATGGTGCTTAATTTAGGGCACTTACATAGATGACGTCCCGAAGCACATAGATGACATCCCCACTTACATAAATGATGTCCCCACTTACATAGATGACGTCCCTACTTACATAAATGATGTCCCTACTTACATAAATGACGTCCCAACTTACATAGATGATGTCCCTACTTACATAAATGACGCCCCAACTTACATAAATGACGTCCCCACTTACATAAATGACGTCTCCATATACATAAATGACGTCTCCACATATATAAATGACGTCTCCACATACATAAATGACCTTTCCTCATACGTAAATGACGTCTCCACTTACATAAATGACGTCTCCACTTATATAAATGACGTCTCCAAATCAATAATTGGCGTCTCCACATACATAAATGACGTCTCCACTTACATAAATGACGTCTCCACTTATATAAATCACGTCTCCACATCCATAAATGACGTCCCTACTTACATAAATGACGTCTCCGCATACATAAATGACGTCTCCACTTACATAAATGACGTCTCCACTTACATAAACCACGTCCCCACATACATAAATGACGTCCCCACTTACATAAATAACGTCTCCGCTTACATAAATGACGTCTTCATTTACATAAATAACGTCTCCACTTACATAAATGACGTTTTCACTTACATAAATGACGTCTTCACTTACATAAATTACGTTACCACTTACATAAATGACGTCTTCACTTACATAAATGACGTGCACACTTACATAGATGACGCCCTCTGCCTTGTCTATCGTGTACTCCTCCACCTTGTTGTTGCTGTCGTTTGTATACACCATCAACCTGGTGTCGTTGGACACGGCCTGCACGGCTACCTCCACGTAGGGAGTGCTACCCTGGCTGAAGAACAGCAAGTAGTGCCTCCCGAACGTAGTCGTAGGAAACATCATCTCTGTAGAAGGGAAATAACAAGGCTAGTCTTCGACCTACATCATCTCTGTAGAAGGGAAATAACAAGGCTAGTCTTCGACCTACATCATCTCTGTAGAAGGGAAATAACAAGGCTAGTCTTCGACCTACATCATCTCTGTAGAAGGGAAATAACAAGCCTAGTCTTCGACCTACATTATCTCTGTAGAAGGGAAAGAACAAGGCTAGTCTTCGACCTACATCATCTCTGTAGAAGGGAAATAACAAGGCTAGTCTTCGACCTACATCATCTCTGTAGAAGGGAAATAACAAGGCTAGTCTTCGACCTACATCATCTCTGTAGAAGGGAAATAACAAGCCTAGTCTTCGACCTACATCATCTCTGTAGAAGGGAAATAACAAGCCTAGTCTTCGACCTACATTATCTCTGTAGAAGGGAAATAACAAGGCTAGTCTTCGACCTACATCATCTCTGTAGAAGGGAAATAACAAGGCTAGTCTTCGACCTACATCATCTCTGTAGAAGGGAAATAACAAGGCTAGTCTTCGACCTACATCATCTCTGTAGAAGGGAAATAACAAGGCTAGTCTTCGACCTACATCATCTCTGTAGAAGGGAAATAACAAGCCTAGTCTTCGACCTACATCATCTCTGTAGAAGGGAAATAACAAGGCTAGTCTTCGACCTACATCATCTCTGTAGAAGGGAAATAACAAGGCTAGTCTTCGACCTACATCATCTCTGTAGAAGGGAAATAACAAGCCTAGTATTCGACCTACATCATCTCTGTAGAAGGGAAATAACAAGCCTAGTATTCGACCTACATATTTTGCCACAGAAGGGAAATCACAAGGATAGTTTTCGAACTACATACTTTATCACAGAAGGGAAATAACAAGGCTAGTCTTCGACCTACATATTTTGCCACAGAAGGGAAATAACAAGGCTACTCTTCGACCTACATATTTTGCCACAGAGGTCTGTCTGGTTGCTTAGGCGACTCTAGCCCTCTCAGTGACAGACTGAGGTGCACAGACACAGCCCACCCAGTAGCGTTATCATCTGTCTACTGTTATAAATTCTGGTTAGCACGAGGCCTTGACCTGACCAAAGACCCTGCTAGCTAACATAAACCATAGAAAAAAAACAACTTTTGTAAATACAAAGCTAATCAAAGAGAAAGAGCGGCAAATTACCAGGATATATCCATAAATGATAGGGTTTAATTTCTTTTCTGTTTTATAAAATAACATTAATTAATTACTTATTATTGATTAGGTAATTAGATAATTGGTTAATTTTTTGATTTGATTCGTATATAGTCATCGCCTATGAAGAATTATGCAAAATTTCAACTTGTTCCAAGAATTTGAAGTGGGAGAAGAAAACGTGTCCAAACGTAATAAGGGGATTAAATCCATATATACAGCCACATCTCTCGTTAAGAAGAATTTATTCACCATATTTGGATATCAAACAAAATAATAAATTACCAATAATCTATTAACTGACCTTAACGTACGTCATCTGCCCTAAAAATCGCAAGGTCTGAAAGGGGAATTTTAAACTTTTTTTTTATTGATTCATGTCTTGTTGAGTTCAATGAATAATTGTGAAAATGTTTCAACTTGATTCGAGAATGGGAAATGGTAGAAAAACATGTTGAAACCTTTTACCAGACAGACAGAAAGACATACAGACAGAGTGAGTTGATAAAAGCTTAATAAAAATAAACCACCTCGTTCGACCTTTGACATTCGCCAGTGTGAATTGTCTTTAAAATTTTAGTTTAAATTTTATACAAAAATGTTTTATTTAGCAACTCTTAAATTCTTATAAAAGTCTACCAGTGATAATCTCTTAAAATACAGGCAGGTACTAATGTCAATATTTAAACTCACCTTGAGTGACGTCATTCTCCTTGTCTGTATTGCTGGTGTTGCTACACTCGACTGACGTAATCTGGGCAAAACATTCACCGCTTATTACGCCAACGGGTAGTTCTGAAATTACTTTTGTACCTTAAGGTGAGAATACATCATATATTATTTTACAATTACATAAATATATATTTCACGTGATGTAAGCGTATAAGTCTTAAGAGAAGTGCACACAAGAAGTGGAAACAATCGTAGACCATCAGTCAATACGTTTCAAGCTTCATGTTAAGTTTACGTATGCGAATATATTATTCAAGTCAATCTATATTTTGTTGCAATTGTGTGTTCAATGTTTTTATAATTTCTACTTAAGACTGATGCGCTCCCTGGTCACGACTAAATTCTTATATGCTTGAGAACGCTAACTTCAGAACTAGAGAGGAGGATCTTAGCAATGGAGTTGTGATGCTACAGAAAGATTTCAGGTATCAATTACACAAATCGGATCAAAAGTGAATGTATAATGAATATGTATAATAAAGCTATTGGACCTCACTAAGACCTTCTAAATACTGTAAATGCCGTAAGCTTTTACTCTATGGCCATATCACAAGGTCCTCAGGGCTTATAAAGACCTTTCTCTAGAAAAACGAAGAAGAGACAGACAGACCAAAGCGCTGGGAAGACAACATAACAGAACGGATGAGAAAAGAAATTTTATCAAAGGCAAAAGGCAGAGAGGAATGGAGAAAGACGGTCAACAGATCTTGTGTGGTGCCCAAACGGTCATATAGACTAACGATTCTTCTTCTTCTTCTAACCAGCATTTTGCTGCTGGGCTGTAAGCTCTTGTGCTGGACCAAGGGAGAGGTGAAGCTAAAGGTGAAGGTGAAGGTGAAGCTGAAGGTGAAGGTGTTTAACAATTGCTTTTATTCAGCGTATCTCTCAAGTTCAGTGCACTCTGGTCCAGACTCGTTTCTGGTCCAGTGGGTGGGGTGGGGTGGAGTTGGAAGTTGGTAGTTTCCATGTCGTCCTTAGAAGCCCAACAAATCTAACTTAGCGTAACTTAGCCACATCTGTGTAACTTAGCCACATCTGTGTAACATAGCCACAACTGTGTAACAGCCAGATCAGTGTAACATAGCCACATCTGTGTAACTTAGCCAGACCTGTGTAACTTAGCCACATCTGTGTAACTTAGCCACATCTGTGTAACATAGCCACATCTGTGTAACATAGCCACATCTGCGTAACTTAGCCACACCTGTGTAACTTAGCCACACCTGTGTAACTTAGCCACATCTGCGTAACTTAGCCACACCTGTGTAACTTAGTCACACCTGTGTAATTTAGCCACACCTGTGGAACTTAGCCACATCTGTGTAACTTACTTAGCCACATCTGTGTAACGTAGCCACATCTGTGTAACTTAGCCACATCTGTGTAACTTAGCCACACCTGTGTAACTTAGCCACACCTGTGTAACTTAGCCACATCTGCGTAACTTAGCCACACCTGTGTAACTTAGCCACACCTGTGTAATTTAGCCACACCTGTGGAACTTAGCAACATCTGTGTAACTTAGCCACATCTGTGTAACTTACTTAGCCACATCTGTGTAACTTAGCCACATCTGTGTAACTTAGCCACATCTGTGTAACTTAGCCACATCTGTGTAACTTAGCCACACCTGTGTAACTTAGCCACACCTGTGTAACTTAGCCACACCTGTGTAGCTTAGCCACACCTGTGTAACGTAGCCACACCTGTGTAACTTAGCCACATCTGTGTAATTTAGCCACATCTGTGTAACTTAGCCACATCTGTGTAACTTAGCTAGATCTGTGTAACTTAGACACACCTGTGTAACTTAGCCACATCTGTGTAACTTAGCCACATCTGTGTAACTTAGCCACATCTGTGTAACTTAGCCACACCTGTGTAACTTAGCCACATCTGTATATGCTTTATCTTATTACGCTGTTACGTGTCCCACTTGACACTGTATCTCATAGTAACCCGAACTCGAGTCTCCTGGATAAGTAGCCATGCGGTTTGTCCACACAACCACACAAGCAAAAATCTAATACAGTCAAGGGAGAATTTCATATGAA
Organism: Biomphalaria glabrata; assembly: GCF_947242115.1. Classification (NCBI taxonomy): domain Eukaryota; kingdom Metazoa; phylum Mollusca; class Gastropoda; family Planorbidae; genus Biomphalaria; species Biomphalaria glabrata. Next base: position 21,816,119 of record NC_074728.1, on the reverse strand, counting down.
CACATCCCACACACGTAAAATAATCTTATTTGGTGGGCATTAATCTGGTTAATCCGGTAATCTTACCTGTGAAGTGGATTGTACCTTGAGAAGCATCCGAGCAGGTTGACAACACAAGGACCTGCTCTCTGAAAGATAAAAGTTTCATTCAATCGATATGTAAAACTGTTTTTTTTTTCCAGGCTTTCTTTTGTGCATTTTGTTTATCAACTCTGTCTTGTCTGTCTGTTTGTCTGTCTGTCTGGTGCCAACATGACATTTTCAGCCGTATTACCTTATTTAAGCGATAACTAAAACAAAAAATTAAAGTTGCTTCAGTTTGATTGAAGTTTATAAGTGTTGCTTTTATTTTTATATAAATCTAATACATGTTAAATCTAGATTCTAGAAGTAGAAGTCACTGGTTCGATAAAATACAATAAATTGTTGTTTTTTTTTTGTTTATTTATTATTTATAAAATTATGATTGAAGTCTAATAATCGTCTCTTTCTAAAAAAAATAATTTTAAAAAGTTTTTCTTGTTTCTTCTTTGTTTATTTTTGTGTTTTTTTCTCTCCCCCCCCCCCTCGTTATCACAGAAACTGGTGCTCTTTGCATTATCTGTCTTATAGATCGCAAAGTCTGAAAGGCAGGGGCGTAGCTAAGAAATTTTCCATCATTTAGAGCTGGGTGGACTCAGGTGTCTAAAGATCCCGAAATTATAAATCCTAGTCTTCATCAGGATTCGAACCTGGGACCCTCTGCTCAGAAGCTTAGTGCTTTACCGCTCAGCCACCGCGCCTCCTTCATTATGTATACAGAAACTAAAACAACACAGTACGATTACTTCCCTTTGTTATTTTTTTTCATTTGGACTTTCACATTGTTAGTCTAAACAATCTGTATATATAATTCTCTACGTCACCCAACCATGCGGGGCACCACGCACGCACGCCACTCTATAACCCTCGATGAAAAAGTTATGGAAAGATAACTCTTTTATTTCTTCAAGTCGGACTATAGTTACCCGACGTAGCTTTCGCGGAGACATAGAAGGGGGGAGAGCAAGTCTCTACGTCGCCCAACTGGCCCAACTATGCAGGATACAACACACGCACGCCAACTCTCTAACCCTCCTCATGCACCCTTCCGCCCGCCCCGCGCATTCCTCGCTTTCCACAGTCATTTGCCCAAACCCGACCCATTTGGACAACTGTGTCTTTCAGGAAGTGTTCACCCGTCACTAAGAAGCGGCGAAGGCTACGCCGCGGGTTGGCTAGTTCATGACTATTTTATCAGATCGAGACTTTCTACGTAAAACCATTTTTCTTACATTTCCTGTACAATCCACTCCAGAAATGCCACGTTTTCAGAAAAGATTATTGTGTTTACGTTGTTTGATAGGCTGGACCAATCATAGGGACCGTGTCCTTGGAAATAGATCTGGACCTTGTTTTGAGCATCTATTGAAATGATGTGTAAGTAGAACTCGGGTCTGTTAAGCAAGGAAATTAAATAACTAATAATGTTGGCTGAAGCATTGTTTAAAGGAATACAAACAAAATAATCTAAGTAAAATAACCGCCGAAATATCTACTATATATCTCAATACTGCAGTAATACATTCTCCCTTTTTTCTAAATAAATCAAAGTTAATTAATTACAACAAATTTATTAACTAGTTGGTTAATTTTTTTTGTTCATTAATGTATTGTCGTCGACTTTGAATATTTAGGCGACATTTCAACTTGATCAGAGAATGGGGAAGTGGGAGGAAAAAAAAACGTGTACAAAACGTAAAAAGAGTAAATAACTCTGGAGATAAAGCCACATCTCTAAACAAGTAGCATTTACTTCACTTTCTTCCATACCAATAATATATATAATTACCAATAATTTATAAATTAAATGGTAACATTTTTTTTATTTATTCATTCATGTTTTGTTAGTACAACAAATAATTGTCTAAAGCGTCCACTTGATCCGAGAATGGGTGTAGGGTATATACGTGTGTGAAAATTGTTCCAGACGGACACACAGACAGACACGGGATGCTGAGTGAAGCCTGGAATATACCTTAACCTACCTACCCAACAGCCTGGCTACCTACCCACCTTCCTATCTACCTACCCACCTACCTATCTTTCCTTAACAACAGACCTACCAACCTGTCTACCTACCTACCCAAGCGTCAGTATAAGGTAAGAGCGGCCCCAGAAAGAAGCTGGTAGCACTTGATACATGTCCAGCTGGGTCTGGGCGACCATAAGCAGGATACTCAGGCCAAACCTCATTCGTCCTTGAAACTTGAGGCAGTGGCAAACTTTGTGTTTAGCTGTATTGTTGTTTAACCTGCAAGTATTTGTGTTTAACTGTATTGTTGTTTAACCTGCAAGCAATTGTGTTTAACTGTATTGTTGTTTAATCTGCAAGTATTTGTGTTTAACTGTATTGTTGTTTAACCTGCAAGCAATTGTGTTTAACTGTATTGTTGTTTAATCTGCAAGTATTTGTGTTTAACTGTATTGTTGTTTAACCTGCAAGCAATTGTGTTTAACTGTATTGTTGTTTAATCTGCAAGTATTTGTGTTTAACTGTATTGTTGTTTAACCTGCAAGTATTTGTGTTTAACTGTATTGTTGTTTAATCTGCAAGTATTTGTGTCTAACCGTATTGTTGTTTAACCTGCAAGCAATTGTGTTTAACTGTATTGTTGTTTAATCTGCAAGCAATTGTGTTTAACTGTATTGTTGTTTAATCTGCAAGTATTTGTGTTTAACTGTATTGTTGTTTAACCTGCAAGTATTTGTGTCTAACTCTATTGTTGTTTAACCTGCAAGTATTTGTGTCTAACTGTATTGTTGTTTAACCTGCAAATATTTGTGTCTAACTGTATTGTTGTTTAACATGCAAGTATTTGTGTCTAACTGTATTGTTGTTTAACATGCAAGTATTTCAAAAATCAATTTTACGCACCTTCTTTTACTTCTACTGTTGACTCTTGATAGTGTGGCACACTTCATCATACGACACACTTCGTTGGACAACACACTTCGTAATACGACACACTTTATAATACGACACACTTTATAATACGACACACCTCATAACACGATACATTTTATAAGACGACACACTTTATAGTACGACGCTTTTCGTAATACGACAAACTTTATAAGACGACACACTTCATAATACGACAAACTTCATAATACAACACACTTAATAATACGACAAACTTCATAATAAGGCACACTTCATAATACGGCACACTTCATAATACGACACACCTTATTATGCGCCACACTTTATAATACGGCACACTTTATAAATACGACACACTTTATAATACGACACACTTTATAAATACATCACACTTTATAATACGGCACACTTTATAATACGACACACTTCATAATACGCCACACTTCATAATACGTTTTACTTTATAATATCTCACACTTCATAATACGGCGCACTTAATAATATAGCATACATCATAATACGGCACACTTCATAATACGACACACTTCATAATCCGACAAACTTCATAATCCGACAAACTTCGTAATACGACAAACTTCGTAATACGACACATTTTATAATCCGACACATTTCATAATCCGACATTCTTCATAATCCGACACAATTCATAATACGACACACTTCATAGTACAACACACTTCATAATACGACACACTTCATAATGACATTTCCTAATACGACACCCTCAGTATTCCAACGTGGTGCCGATGTAAATTACTGGAATCAATATATACTATACTACATATAGGTTGCATCTGTCAGTACTCTCAAAATTTAAACTCCATGGCCATATCACAAGAGTCTAGGGGTTAGCAAACACCTTCCTTCAGGGAACAATACCAGGGGAAAAAGACAGAGAAAGCAATGGATAGACAACATAAAAGAATAGACGGGGCTGTCACTGAAAGAGATTCTATCAAAGGCAAAAGGCAGAGAGGAATGGAGAAAGACGGTCAACAGATCTCGTGTGGTACCCCAACGGTCCAACAGACTAAGAAATATGGGATGGTAGGGATAGTACGTCTATTTTTAGAATGTAGATCCCAGGCTTCAACTGTAATTTAGTACAGCATTTGAAATCTGAAATCTCTAGTTTTGTACTTTTTTTTTAAATCACTACATTTTTTAAAAAATCACTACATTTTTAAAAAAATCACTACATTTTTTAAAAAATCACTACATTTTTTAAAAAATCACTACATTTTTAAAAAAATCACTACATTTTTTAAAAAATCACTACATTTTTTCTTTCCGTGTCTTATATTAATATTATTTATTTTCTTATCTTATCTTACATAATACAGACGTTACTTCAAAAAAGAAGATGATTACTTCCGACGCGTCATGCATTTAGTCATGCATGTTAACCAATGACCTAAAGCTAGCTCAGGCAACCGAGTCCATGCTCTAATAGCACTAGGGAAGAAGGAGCATTTATACTCATTTGTCTAAGCATATATCACATCAAAACTAATTTCTTGATATAATTACTAATCAATTCTTTGACGCACAGCTTACATGCGATTATCCGACGTTTTAGCAAACCGACACTCTCCGGCAGGGGCGTAGTTAGGGATTTTCCATCGTTTGGCGGCCCGAGGGGCTTGACCTCTTTGGGGGGCCCCTGCATTTTTGCGTAATATTTAATTTTTAATGTAAAAAACTTTCATTTGGGGGCCCCTTCAGTGGGGGCCCGGGGGGCGGGGGTTCTCGCCCTCCTCCCCCACCCTAGCTACGCCACTGCTCTCCGGACCATCAATTCTATCTATATATATATGTATCATCATTTCTTATGCTAGGATAGTCAGAAAGTACTTGTTATAGAAAGTGTGTGCTTCTACTGGCTGATGGGCGTATTTTGTTTACTAAAATATTCTCCAGTTAGAAGGAAAACTCAGAAAATAAAAATCCTGCAAACATAGCAAAGGCTTTGGGAGTTAAACCCGAGAAAAAAATCAGGAGCCCACGACCCTTAGGCAGCTTGCAGCACGCAGCGCTACACCCTGGCAGATTTCTGCGACGCCGCTGACCTCAAACTATATCGGCACCATTTTCAAACTTCCATGACCAAAGAGCTCTATGCTGAGATTTCTCTGTTGTAGCACGGCCAAGGTATCTAGTTACAATCATTTCACATTTTGTAATTTAATTCCTCTTTTTATATATTTATTCACTAGCTTAAAACAAAAATATTTATTAATAAAAGTTAAAATTTATGTATGAAATTGTTGAGCATGATTTGAGAAGTATGTATAATAAAAGTAACACGCCTGTAATGGTAAGTTGGACTAGCTATCTTGATACACCTCGTTGATCTTCTTACTTATCTACAAATCTATCTACTAGCTTATTGCCTAAATTATCTACAAACATATGTTCTAGCTTATTTCCTTGATAATCTACAAACGTCTCTACTAGCTTATCTACAAACGTATCTACTTACTTATCTACAAACGTCTATATTAACTTATCTACAAATTTCTCAAATAGCTTATCTACAAACGTATGCACTTACTTATTTACAAACTTCTCTACTAGCTTATCTACAAGCGTATCTACTTACTTATCTACAAACGTCTATACTAGCTTATCTACAAACGTATGTGCTAGCTTATTTCCTTAATAATCTACAAACGTCTTTTATCTACAAACGTCTCTATTAGCTTACTTAGAAACGTACGTACTTACTTATCTACTTACAAAAATTGTTTAGGTATGTAGAGAGTTTCCAATCTATAATAGCTGATTTTGATCTTGGTGTAAGCGCCCTCGTTAGTTGGCTTGTAGTTTGGAGTCGTAAACAATACCTTGCGAGGCAACGACAATCAGTTATGCTTTTTTAGAATTGTAAATATCTCATTTATTACAATGAAACCTCCCCTTTAGTTGTAATAAATGAATATATATATAAGAAAACCAGAATGTACATTTTGTTTTATATAGTTACAATGTTTCTTTGTTTGGTGTTATGCACAAATTGTAAGACATATTTCCTTAAGAACAATATAGATTATTATTATTATTAGTAGTAGTAGTAGTAATAGTAGTAGTAGTGGTAGTAGTAGTATTAGTATTATTATTATATATTTGATATTTTGGGTTTTTGGCACATCGGCACAATTTAGGCCATATCGTGTCCAAAATCCCCTAAGGGTTACTTTCCCCTTTCTAGCTCAGGTGCTTAACGATATACAACTAAGTTATTAAAAATAAGGTCCAATCGCAGTTCAAATAGTAAAAATGTGTATAATTTCATAAAAATCTGTTGTAAATATGTGTATATTTACAATTACTTTGTCCAATATCTAATCAAAATTTTTGTAGTCAAGCCCACCTCCCGAATAGAGCCCAGTGTTTTCCCAGGGTCGACATTATTTAAGTTGTGTGCTCGAAAATATTTCCCTCTAATATCCTGGTATCTGCGCCAATCAAGGAAGATGCCTTCCACGTTGAGATAAGAGTTATTTTATTAAAAATAATTAATCAACAACTATGGTATTTTTTATTTACTGATATGCACTTTAAAAAAAGAACACAGTATTAATTTTTATTATACAAGTGTAAATTCGAAAGCTGTTTAGGTGTTATCACAAACGCCTCCATTTTTGTCTTGATTATTTCAAACGCTTCTTAAGAGCTGGAGATTGTTACATTAAAGAAAAAAGGCTAGATGATTTTACAAGTGTTAATTAATTTATTTGTAATAGTCGACTCCCGGAGTAGCATACGGGTAAACACTTCATGAAAGACACAGTTGTTCAAATGGGGTGGGTTTGGGCAAACGACTGTGTGCGCATGCCTGGAGAGCGAGGAAGGCGCGAGAAGGGGGGGGGAATATAAAGGCGGCGTGCGTGCGTGGTGTCAATCATTGTTGGGCAACGTACCCCTCCCTCTTTTTTTCCGAGCCGCGCTCTCTGTCGCCGCGAAAGTTACGTGGAAAAAGATCTAGTCCGACTTGCAGAAATAAAAGAGTTATCTTTCCATGACTTTTTCATCGAGGGTTAGAGAGTCGGCGTGCGTGCGTGGTGTCCCGCATGGTTGGGAGACGAAGAGAGTTACATGTATAGATACATTTACTAACCTGAATGCTTTCTTTGGAGATAGTAGATAGATAAACGAAAACACTGGTGTCATATCTAGAGGTCCAGTGGATCTCTGGGGGAACGATATAGAACAGCATGCCAAACTGACTGATTGTTATATTACTGTTTGCCTCTGAAAATCCAAATATAATTTCTGTTTTTATAATAATAAATAAAACTGTTATAAATGTAGTGGTAACGCGGGTAGCGGGAGCCATGTACGTGATCAGCGGACACATGTTACACAAACAGGGCCGGTCAACCTATGCGGCCGCTGTGGGCCCCGCACTTTCATAGGGCCCGCGATTATTCTAATTGTAAATTATTAAATAAAATCATTATCACTTAGGGTTTCTGCGGCCTCCTCATTTTCCAGGACCTCCTGGAAATGTCTTGAAATTGCAAAATATACGAAAAAGTCCTGGAAATCTACTGAAAAATTGACAAAATTCTCCTTTTGAGGTGCGTATCCAACACGCGATAAAAAAAAAACGGCATTGTCAGCTTTTCTTAAATAAAAATTCATTGCTAAGACGAATGTATTTTCTAAAAAAAAATCTTAATTTTTGACAAAATTAACCCCTCTTTTAATGAAGCGTTACTAATTTTTAAGATAAGATCTAGACCTAAAAACAATCTTACGAAACGCTTCAGTCTTTAGATCCAGATTGAGGTCCAGGAAAAGAAAAAATGTCAAATAGAGACAATTCATGTCAGCGTGTTGTCACTGGGATCAATCCGTTTCAGTGTTAATACTTAGATCTAGATATGGTGCGAACAGTCGGATCTGATTTGATTTTATTGCATACAGATTCAAGTTCTACAATATTTTGCAATTATTAAAGCAACAGTAAGACACAATCTTTCTTTTAGACATCTAAGACTTTACAAAGTAAACATCCGCTTTGAATGCTCTGATCATGCGCATCGCATCGGAGATTTTCTCTTCGTAGAAGGCATTAACCAAAGACATACATAAATATAGACTGGAAAAAGGAAATAACTTCATGTAACTTGAAAAAATGTATATCTATTGTTGTCGGATTTCCGAATTCTGAAAAGTTGCATGATCTTCAGTCTTAGAGATTAAACAAAACTACACTGCTCATAAATGCTGTATAGTAAAGTACACAAAATTGCAAGTCACACATTTTCGTTTCATAAAACTCTTTTATCGGGCAGTCTGTATTTATTTATGTCCAGGGCCGGTCCTAAAGGTTGCGGGGCCCTATGCGAAACGGATTGCGCGGGGCCTAATTTGGGTTGTGATAAGGATAATAAGTGAAAATTAAGATTTTGTATTAGAAAATAAATTTGTCTTTGCATTTTATTTATAGTTTACTAAGTACAAAATCATCGTCAAATTAACTTTACGAGCCACCTAGAGTAGGAGAATCAGGAGAATCATTTAATAATAAGTTAAAATGGTTTAATTTAATAATTCACGCATAGAATTTGCATAGCGCGGGGGCCAATGAAAGCGCGGGGCCCACTGCGACCGCATAGGTTGCAGTGGCCTAAGACCGGCCCTGTTTATATCTATGGCAATAACACTTTCTTAACTAAAAGACTTCCTTAGAAAAAAAAATCTTTAAACTGACGAAAGTCGAATTTCATTTTAAGATGATTAAATTTGTCTGAAAAATGATAGTCAAAGCAGAGGTCTCACTGTATGTCGAATTAGCTTTTCATTTTTTAAAGGATTAACTTTAGAACCATTTTTGTTGAGCTCATTGAAGAGAGAATATAGTTGAACTAAGTGTCACACCCCAGTGCGCAGAGTAGGAGAGATCGGGCTGGTCACGCTTGACAGAGCACATTCGACTGACCAGTGTAAGGTTAACAGTACTGTAACACTCAGAAATGTTCAGATTTGGTCAAAGGGAAATAATTCAATTTGTTGTTATCAAGAAGATAGTGCCTACAGAGTTACTGGTATTACCTCTCTTTGATAGACTTCTATGTGAGTTATGATGTTCTAAAGTCTGTTAACTCTAGTCTAAGAAAGGTTATCCATTATTAGTTCATGGTAGACGTAGATTTAGTTTGTGAGATTATAAATTCGATATCTTGAGAGGGACATCGTTTTTTCTGTATGAAAAATAAGGCATGTGTTCGAGTCCGAAGATTAATTAGGAGTGCAGTATTTCCTGTGGCTCAGCAGCCCCAGCTATGACCCACATATTTTGCCACATTCAGGGCAAGTATAATCACTGTCTCCGGTGGTCGATTAAGATTTTCTTTTCGCCGTCTGCGCCTGTCCTCGTCAGCGGATTTTCTTTTGGACTCTAATGTGTATCCCGTGGGCTTTGTGAGTGACCTCCATATATTTCTGGATATATGTTCTTGACAAGAGAGAGATATTTGTTTATGAATTTGTGAGTAAGGTTCACAGTGTAACAGTAAGTCTGGTCTGTTATATAAACAAAAAATATCAAACCACATTAGAATAGCGCGGGGGAAAAAAAGCGCCTCTGGTCCGGACCAGGCCTTATTACAAAGTTTATATAAACTCACTATGTCTGTCTGGCTGTCTGTTTGTCTGGTGCAAGTTTTAAACCCGTCATTTCTTCCACCTCACATTCTAGGATCAAGCTGAAACTTTGCAAAATTATTCCTTGTTCCTCAAAAGCATGAATCAATAAAAAAAAATATTTACTTATTTGTTAATTAAATAGTTTTTCGACATTGAAAAAGGGAAATAAATCTTACAGTATTGAGGTGTGTGTGTGTGTGTGTGTGTGTGTGTGCAAATGTGTAGTTCTTATCGCTATATAAGCCTTTTTTTATTTGTGTAAAATATTGCAGAAAAGAGTCTAGGACAACATATTGCTGACTAGCAGTACTAAATCCCTAGTCTATCGGACCTGTGTGTTGAGCACCTTGCTGTACGGAAGTGAAACATGGTCAGCCTACTCATGGCAGGAAAAAAAAGCTGAATGTCTTCCACCTCCGATGCCTAAGGCGGATCTTTAAAATAAGGTGGCAAGATAAAATAAGCAATCAGGGAGTGTTACGAAGGACAGGGTGCCAGGACACCCGCTGTGTTATCAGCAGCAGACGCCTTGGCTGGCTTCGCTACGTTCGTTAAATGCCAGTAGGTCGACTTCCACAAGGCAATCTGTATGATGATCTAATAGAAGGCAGGAGAGCCGCTGGTCGCCCACTTTTACGGAATGGGGATGTTTACAAACTCAACATGAAGCTCTTCAAAATCGACACTAGCAGCTGGGAAAAAGTGGCACTGGATAGATCCACATGGGGAGAGAGCATAAAGGAAGGGTCACTGATTGCAGATGTCATACACAACAGTAGTAGAAAGAAGGGTGAAAATGCAACGGCCCCTGGTGATTACAGATGCCAAACCTGTGACCGCATCTGTGTATCAAGGATTGGCCTCTGTAGCCACACAAGAAGTTGTAAAGGTAAAACTTTGTATCTCGAGACGTAAAATGCCACAGGAAGTATTTTTTGTGTTATATTTTGCTTGTTTTTCTACTGGTTTACATAGATAGAGGAAAAATATGGATCAGTTGCTATAATATACACATTAAAAAATAACAGAATTGACACATTTTTAAAACCAGACAAATAATACCAAAGGAATATACAGTTCGTATAGTTTAATCACTTTGATATTCTAGAATCTACAAGATTTAAACATTGAGTCCTACAACTACTGTATAAGCTTCCACAATTTTCTACTAACGAAGTCAAAACAAAAAAGTTCCCCCCTTTCTGATCTTGCGATCTTTGGGGCAGATGATGTTAGGGTCATCTGTTTGTATGGCCAACGCTTCACGAGCAGGGTGTCGTGTGGCCAGCACAACGACCTATGAACGAGGTGCTGTCCTTCGATCCAAGTGTCCCAACTCAGATGTACGAGCCGTAGAAGGAGGAGTAGCTGTGTCCTCCTTGTATGACAAGCGTTTCTACGTCCTCCTGCACGTCCTCTTCGATTTTGGCAAGATTGGTTTTACTTCTCTCTAACGTCTTCCTCTTGCTGGTGCAATGAATGTGAAGAAAAAAAGGAAAATAAAAGTATGATTTAGTATCTAGCACATACCCCAATAAAAAACAACAAAAAAAAAACATTAAAACTTAGTTTCCTGTGACACTGATATCCAAAATGTAATGACATATAGTTTATCTCTGAAGTGTGGTGGCTGAGTGGTTAAGCGCTTAGCTTCCTAACCTGGGTTAGAAACTCGACGAAGAACAGGATTTTTGTAAATCGGGATTTTTAGGGTGCCCTTGAGTCCACCCAGCTCTAATGGGTACCTGACTTTAGTACAGGTGGATGGTCGTTGTGCTGGCAATATGACACCCTAATCGTTAACCGTTAGCGAAAGAAACAGATGACCTCAATGTCATCTGCTTTATAGATTTCAAGGTCTAAAATGGGAACTTTATCTCAAAACACATTACACAAAATCAAACAGACAGCGAGACTCATTGTGACGCTGACATTGATATAAGGATGACGATAATGGCGTCTATGAATGCTAAACATAATGTAGGATACACAATGCAGGCTTTACGTCGCTTTTTTTTAAATGTAGTTTAAGGCATTAGGTAATTCCTAGTATCAAGTCACCCGTTCATTTTAGGGTCATATTTAATTACCCAATTGGTGCTCTGCGCCTTTATAAACCATTACTTATACAATCCTTATACACCAGGTATATACCTGCTCTTACCTACCTAAAATAAGGAGATTAAGCTAAAAGCATTGATTACGGGAGCCTAATTCGAGTAAAGGGTTTCTTTGTTTGAGACCCGATCTATATAACTGACTCCTAAAATCCGTCTCAGCCATTTTTTTTTAACGTTTTAGCAATACGATATATATGAATTGTTATTAGAAGTCCATACCTGAAATTAAATGTAGTCCAGCCGGCCAGAAGACAGATTCCTAAGGCGACAAACAATAAGTAATGGTAATTATAGTCGGGCACTGAAACAAACAGAACAGATCTAAATTCGCAGATATAAATAACAAACTTATGTAAAAATGCTTTTGAAACACAAATTTGAAGGTTAATTTTATTAAATAATGAAATCAATAGACTATGTTTTATATTTTCATGTGTCAAAAAAAACAACAACAACACTATAAGTGCAAATTGTAGTTCTTAAACTTAGATCTAGATCTAAACCCTTTCGATCTTTTCTCATGTCAACATTGTAAACATGGCCTAGGTCCATAAAATACTATAGCTTTAATAGAGTCGGACAACTTTTTTTTTTTTTTTGAGGGTCTTAAGTTTGTTTTAGGGCTCAATACATACACTACGTTCTAAGTTAGTACCCAAGGAACATTCCTGCCAAGTTTTATCAAGATTGGTCAAGCGGTTTTTTATTTCTATTCGTCACATACATACATATATAGATATAGTTCGTCCATCGTGGTTCGATGATGACCACTTTGTCACCCAGGGGGCTGAGGGCTTTGCACTGGGGTTTTATGCCTCCTCATGTGGCTGGTGAGACCTATGTGAGCCCGGAATGTTCGGCCGCACACTGGGCAGTGGGCTAGTGTCGCTTTTCTTTTCTGGCGTTTTTCTTCTGCCAGCGTTGTTCTTTTTTCCTCAGCAACCTGTGCGCCAGTTATCACAGCGCGACGCCATGATGCTCTGTCATGTGCCTCTGTCTCCCAGGTGCCTGGGTCTATGCTGAACGCCTTCAGAGAAGCTTTGAGGGTGTCCCTGAAGCGCTTTCTTTGCCCACCTTGCGAGCGCTTTCCTTCGCTTAGTTGGCCATACAAGAGTCGTTTAGGGATGCGGTGGTGCGGTGATACATACATACATGCATACATACATACGCCTTACTTTCTACTTTATATAATGGATAACAATACATTGAAGACTTTACGCACCTGGACAGGTGCCTTTGACTCGTTCATCACAGTCAATGCCACACTTCAGTAAACAACTGAGGCTGCAATTTGGTCCGAAGTAATTGATGCCACATTCTAAAAGTGAGTAGAATAGGGAAGAGAAATGTAGTGATTGGGCAGAGGTCCTCAAATTGGCTACTGGGGTAGTAGTGAGAATGTAGTACCCCTTTCAGACATTGCTATCTATTAGGCAGATAAAGTAAGTCTCATCTTGTTTCTGTAGCCCTTGTCAACGATGACGTCATGCGGCCAGTGCAATGACCCACCGCCTTTACTTTCCCTAACTAATGTCAGTATCCATTAGAGTTGGGCGGAGTCAGTGTTGCCCTGTACTCTTGTGCCATGTGTCCCAGTCTTAGTGAAATTGTAATCTTTATGTAAAGAAAACAGGTTTAAAAGTGGTTATTTAACATTTGCCCAATTAATCAATAGTGCCCATGATATGAGTGAAAAAAGCTCTTTCAAGATAGAGAGAAAGAAAGAGAAAGAGAGAATGAGTAAGAAAGAGAGGAAAAGAGAGAGAGAGAGAGAGGAAAGAGAGAGAGAGAAAGAGATAGAGGGGAGGAAGAGAGAGAGAGAAAGAAAGAGAAATAGGTAGAGAAAGATAGAGAGAAAGGTAGAGAGAAAGAGAGAGAGAGAAAGAGAGTGAGAGAAAGAGAGAGAAACAGAGAGAGAGAAAGAGAAAAAGAGAGAGAAAGAGAGAGAGAGAGAGGTCACAGAAAGTGAGATTAATAGAGAAATTATGAACTAAAGACAGAGAAAGAGCTTAACATTAGGTCATAGTGAGTAAGATTAATAGAGTTATTGAGTGCAAGAGAGAGTGAAAGAGAGAGAAAGAGAGAGAGACAGAGACGTGTAAACACAGAAAGAGAGAAAGGAATTCCAATAGAAAAAGAGTGGAAACATTTTATTATAATTTTGCTAATGACTGCATATTTCTATTTAGTGTAGTATCTCAGTTACCATCAGGGCAGCCTCTTTTGGGGTTTTTAAAACCTGGTTTGCACTTCTGACAAACTCCATCCTCCGCACGACAACTATCCTGGCAATGTCTACAGTTCTTCTGACACGATCTCCCCCAAGAATAAGGGAGACAATTATAAAATTCTGAAAAATCGATTGGATTATGGTTCTTGGATTAATACAATTTTTTTTCTGAAAGATAAAAATCTCCAATATTATTATTTTTTTTTTTTAAAGTCTTTTCATGCTTAGTACGATATCTCTATTGAATATGTACTGTCTTAAATAACATATTAGCAACTGTTCTTACCTTTAGTAGAGTTTTGTACTTGTACTATCTCTCCACTATCATTTCTGCTGGTATTAAGACCTAATAAAGACATTTGTACTAATGTTTATAACAAAAACAGACGTAATATACAGGGTTGAGGGCTCAAGACCAGTTGACATTTAAAAATTACTGTAGAAATAAAAAAACGTATCGATAACGATTACAAACGTGTTAATTAATAGCTGTCGCCCTTGCTGCCTAATTGTGTGGTATGCGCTCTGGACTGTCGTTCCAAAGTCTCAATGACCTTAGATTCATACCCTGCCCACTACCATCCGTCCTTAGTCCTGTGGGGGGGGGGGGGGGGTTCGGACTAGAAAGTAGATTATCTTTAACTCTGAAGGAACCTACAAAACATGTTAAACATTTTTACAACCCCCTGCCCCCCCCCCCCCCACTGCAAATACAGCCAGTAAACGGGCTAAGACTTAAAGGTCTGTGCGTCTCCTTAAGCCAAGGGTCGAAACATTGAGCAGTTGTTATGTGAAAAAATATACCGGCAAACTTAGCTGAGAGACTTACAGCGCTTGGCTACCTATCAAGGGGGCTTGGCTACCTATCAAGAGGGCTTGGCTACCTATCAAGGGGGCTTGGTTACCTATCAAGGGGGCTTGGCTACCTATCAAGGGGGCTTGGCTACCTATCAAGGGGGCTTGGCTACCTATCAAGGGGGCTTAGCCACCTATCAAGGGGGCTTGGCTACCTATCAAGGAAGCTCGATTTCGACTCCAAATTCGAGCAGATTTGTGTTTACTGACTACCTAAAGGCAGCACGGAAAACCTTCTCCCAGATACCCCCCACACTAGACAACAAAATAGATTGGACAACAGCAGTCTGAGCAAGCTTAATGCATGAAAGTAGCGCTATATAAACGCTATTTAAAATGAAAGGTTCGAGAATCGTTGTCGTGTCTAGAAAGGTACAAGGAAGACAGCTCCAGATATCCGGGTTCAGAGTAGGTCACTTTTGGATACTGTTAAAGCATCACCTTCACCTATCTGTTGGTCTGTTGAACCAAAAAACCAGTCGTCTTAGAAAGCCTGAACACTGACCTTTGGGCAGTTTAGACCAATAGCTCCCTGCCACGTTACAGGTCGTAACGTGAGACCATTTATAACAAACATTTAAATAAGTTCACTCAATCAATAAAAACATCAACAAAGTCATCCAGTTTTATCAGTACTCACTAGAACTGTACTTGTCATTCAAACAGTGGCCCTGTGTTAATAGCGCCAATGACCGTATAGTGCCAGAGATAATTTAGCGCCGGTGAAATAGTGCCAACATAATAATGAAAATATAAATATTTATCCACAGTAATAACACCTTGGTGGGAAACAAAAATTGCGTCCATTCTACGTGCATTCTTCGTGAAATAAATGATAAATGTCTTTAACAGGATGAGAAATAAAGTCTTAGAATAGTCAAGTTATTTATCGACTTACCACCATTGCCATAATCCACAGATTGATCTGTAGTGGATACGTACGACCCTTTTGCCGACTACATGAAAAGAAAAAAAAAATTATTAGGAGCGAATACAGAAAGGTCGGTATGCTAATAGCACGTGCTTTGGTCACGTGATCATCATTGAGAAGGTTTTCAGGGACAGACTGGCCATTGGTCTCGTCACGTTGCTATATATAAAGGACAGGATTGTGCGTTCCACAAATCTTGTCGTATATATTGCCTCTTAAGACATACGGAGCCATACTCAATACAAAAGAGATTGGACAGACTGGCCAATGGTCTCATCAAGTTACTATATGTAAAAGACAGGATTGTGCGTTCCACAAATCTTGTCGTATTTATTGCCTCTTAAGACATATGGAGCCATATTCAATACAAAAGAGATTGGACCGTAGCGCTCTGATAATGCTATTATGCATAAAAATGCTGTATTTAAAAACAATGAAAAAACATACTTAAAAATATATATCATTATTATTATACATTCCTATGATCCTAACTTAAGCAGGGCACGTATCCCGCATGGGGGCAGGGGGTAACGTATGCCAAAAACAGTCATTTTTTGGTGAGCTGAAAGGTGGTCGAAGTAACAAAGGCGCCCACGGAAACGCTTTAAAGACCAGCTTAGGCGCCAACTTGCCTTAGCTGACATAGAAGAGAGCACCTGGTTGCATGCGGCCTCAGAACGAAACAGCTAGAGGTCACTTACATATGTCGCGGGATACACATGAGACCAAAAGAAAATCCGCTGTCAAGTACAGACGACCGTCGGACAATGGTTTTGCCTGCGCTAGCTGTGGCGAAATATGTAGGTCACAGCTGGGGAAATACTGCATTCCTCAGTAATCTTCGGACTCGAAGACAAACCTTATTATTATTATTATTATTTTGGGGAAATACTACATTTCTCATTATTCTTCGGACTCGAAGACAAACCTTATTAAAATTATTATTATTATTATTATTATTATTATTATTATTATTATTATTATTATTATTATACGTTCCTATTCAATAAAACACACGACTATTAAAAACATTTTAAAATATAAAACGATCTCTAAAACATCAAACTGTAATCATCTTACATTGTCATACCCTGGAGCATGTATGTAGCCCACACGGTATCCGATTCCATAAGCGTAACAACCGAAGCGTTTGCTGTCACCTGCGGTCAAATATTGAGGCCCTTTGGTAACTTGTTTCTCGCCTGAGCTCCACTTTGCGTCGCCTATGACTCGAGTCCAATTAATGCTGTGAAAAAAAACACATAAATCCCATATATTAATAGAGCTCATCCAAACTTAAGCTAGAGAAGGGGTTGTGGGGGGGGGGGGGAGTCTGACGGAAACTATCAACAGAAAATGGGATAAGAAGTTCCTAATTATTCAAATTTAACGAACTCGTTTTAAAACTCTATACCATTTTAAATGCCCCGTCTGCAAATCAAAAGTCCAGGATGTAGAGTAATCGGAAACAATTTTTGTGCCGTTCCCAATCCTTTTCCAAATGCCTTAATGAAAATGCCCTTTATAAAAATACTTAATCAGAAGGTATGACGTACTAAAGAAGAAAGAAATGGAATGTTTGTAGCGAAAGGAAAACTTTAAAAAAAAAAGTGCTGGTTTTTGGAGGGAAGAAGGAATCTGTCCACGTTAGAGTAGCAGACGTACTGGCAGGGCCGGTCTTAGGCCACTGCAACCTATGCCGTCGCAGTGGGCTCCGCGCTTTCATAAGCCCCGCGCTAATTCTAGATGTAATTATTAAATTGCAGAAATCTATACGAAAAAGTCATAGAAATCTCCTGAATTTATTAAAATCACCTGAAAACTCATAAAAATCTCCTGAAAAATAGTCAAAATTATCATTTATGGGTGTCATTCATTGCGTAAAACGCAAATTCTACGCGCGATAAAAGAAAAAAAGGAATTGTCAGCTTTCATGTAATAAAATGTAATAATCGGGGGAATTTTCACATTAATCAGAAGTTACAATTCTTTATTTACTTTTATAGTCACTGGCATATAAATATGCCATAGGTTGCAAGGTTCGTAAAGTAAAGTTAATTTGATCGCAATTTAGTTCTTAGTAAAGAATGAATAAAATTCAAAGTCAAATTTTTTTTTTCTAATACAAAATCTTAAATTTTCACTTATTACCCTTATTCCCACCCAGACTAGGCCCCGCGCAATCAGTTTCGCATAGGGCCCCGCAATTGTTGGGACCGTCCCTGCGTACTGGGGTAGCTGGGTTGTGGATTTTGTACTTCGAAGGTTATTGTTGGTCTGGTAATGTAAGAGGGGTACATTGACCTAGATAAAGCAGCGAAGCCAGTCGTAAGTTATGATATAGTACTTGAAAATTCTTCTTAAACTATTTTAAGCAAAATTAAGTGTCCCCCCCCCTTTTCAGACCTTGCGATCTATGGGGGCAGATGATGTTTTATGGCTGACTTTTAACTAGGATGTCATATGGACAGTACAACGATCATCAGTCTTTATGTTTCCAACGCTCGTCTAGCACTTTTAGAGCTGCATGGACCCATGGGTGACCATAAAATCCACAAGTTCTAAAACCAAGTCTTTACCAGGACTCAAAATCAATAACCCTGAGCTTAGTATTGTGTTATCCTTTGCATTTAGCAATAACCCATTATAGCGTTGAAGTAACACTTAAGAAACATGGCGGATTTGCAAGAACGAAAACTTAAAGATGCTCATATGAGAGCTACGATTAATCAGACATTAGTTGAAACTGGTGAAAGAGAAAGGCCGAAAGAACTTCGAAGGGCCAGGCTAATAGAATGTGGTTGGAGAGATCAATTGAAGGCTTATTGTAAAGAAATTGTTCAACAAAAATGATTGGAACACATCACAGTGGATGATTTAGTGAGTGAGATTACTCCAAGAGGCAGATCACTAGTTCCAGATGAAATAAAGAAACAACTGTTGCAGAGAATTTTTGGCCCAGCAGGCCAACGTATGATTCTAGGAAATGCTGCTTACTTATTTTATATTATAATGGACTTCTTAAAAAGCATACAAAATTCTGACTTCCATATCAAGTATTAGTTTTCTTGGCATTTGTTGACTAATGTATTCTCTAAACACAAGTAAGCATTCTAAATCGTCTATTGAGATGATACTGTCATTTTAAAAGTCTTTATTTCCAAAGATGTGTTTGCATTTATGTGTCACATTATTTTTTTTTTCTATGAAAAACTTTCAAACTTAAGGTAAATAGCGACATTTTCCAAAAGTTGATCAATAATTTATTTAAAACACTTAGGACTTGATTTTCATTTTTAGATTCTAAATATTTTTTTATCAATTTGTAACCTTATCTGGCTGATTAATCAGTGATTAATGTAAGAAAATCTGGTAGCAATAAGGATGCTTCAGCTGCCTTAAAAAATGCAACTCTAATTATATGAAAACAAGTCTCACCTTTATTTTAGTTTTCATAACAAACACTAAATATGTCATTGTTTTTTTTTTCTTGAGTATTACAGAGTACCATATATAAATTTAAAAAAATAATTTTTTTCACTACTTTTTTTTTTTATCAATGCAGGTAATGTTTGGTCTTTACTGTGTGCAAGATTAATAATTAAATCATCATCATCATCATCAAACTCCATTAGAGTGAGGGCTTGAGAGGCTCAAATCCTCTCTTGCAAAAGCCCTGGACAGAAACCCTGCTGTCTTGCGTAGTGCATAAATGTCGCCATACAGGTCGAAAATTTTGGGTTTCCCAGACCTGTCGAGGCGGAGATCAGCAAGTCTGGGGCAGTCAAACAGAATATGAGGCACGGTTTCCTCTTCTTCCCCGCAGCGGGGGCACCGTGAATCGAAATTTGGCCATAGCCGCGAGAAATATGAGCCAACAGGACAGTGGCCTGTCCTGCACTGTGCTATAATAGCTTGCTCAGGCCTGGACAGCCTCCACCACGGGGAAGTGCGGTCAGGGCGCCTCGTGCGCTCCCAGACTCCACAGGCTTTTTGGGACTTGTCCCAGCACTCAAACCACTTTTCAATAGAAATTACTTATTTTGCATTTCAGTATTAAAGCTCTGATTTCAATTATTTTGCATGTTTTCATTTTCATAAGAATTTCACCTTTTCTTTCATTAATGGAGCCTGTATGACAGTTTTATTTTCTTACAAATTGCCGAAAAATTTGGCAAAGAGAAAAAAAAAAGCAATATTTTTTTAAATGTATATTTCTCTAGTGGTATTTAAAAAATGCCATTTTTTTAAAAATAAAAATCAGTTTAGCATGAATATATTTTTTATATAAGAAATCTTTTAAAAATCTTATAAAACTGAGACTTAAATATGTTGACCAATTCACTATTCTGTATTCATAAATTGTGAGAGTTTCTAATGTCAGCACAAATTCTATTTTCCTACTGCATTTTGAATATTACTTGTGTTTAGCTTATTATAATGTGATACTTTGTAGGGCTATACTGTAAATCTAAAACATTTGGAGTGTATAAAAGTATGGATGGCCCATGAAATGATACAGAATAAAATAGAAAATTACAGTGTTGCCTCTGTCTTCTTGAAGTCATTTTATATTTAAATTTTAAAAAATCACTTGATTAGGTTCCACCATTTAAGTAATGTCTTGTAAAACCATATGATATTGACATTTCATAGATTTAAAGGTAAGAAACAACTTGCACTAATGCAATGTTATGCCCACAAAGACTATGCTGCAACTAACAAAAAAAGTACTGTTATATGGTCCATGGTTACAGATAGCTTAGAGTAATTAGAAGCTACTGTGTGTCAGAGCATTTCATCCTAAAGTGTGTTAATCATACTATTTATTTTACCAACTCCTGTCAAAACTCTGGCCTGTTTCACAATCTTGTATGTATATTTTGATCTTTTAAATCATATGTTCAAGTTACATATGTGTACACTTAAATGCTGCATCATGATATTTTTATTCATCTTCACATCTTTGACCAATTTTACACATATTTGTATGAAATACAGATTTTTTTTTTTTGTCAGGGTTGTCCATGAATTGCCAGTTTTACTCTATTTGAAGAAGTATTATTTCCCATGCAGTGCTCAGGTTGTTCACACTTGTGGTATTTATGTATTTTAATGGAGATGGGGCATTTCTAAATTTGCTTTTATAATTCCTCCTTATAGTATATAAAGCTGTTTTATGCTACAATACATGAAATTACACTTAATTTATAGGACATGTGTATATTGTAATCAGTGTCATAGTTTTACCCCAAAAGACCCTAACCTATATGAGATATTGGTCCCTTAATAAGTGCAGTTATTATGTGTCTGCTAAATATTTCTTGGGGGCAGTTAAGTACCAGTATAGCTTGTGCTGCGTAAAGGTAAACTCAGGATCTGTTGTTATAGCTTGTTTTATATAAATGAAGAAATCTTACTGTCTGCAGTTTTGTAATGGTAGTTTCTATCAATGCTGTTTGTAGTTTTGTTGTTGTATTTGTACCTATAATTATATACACTCAAATGATTCATATACAAGCTACATGTATCAGTTGATGAAAAAAAAGTCATCAACTTAAGAAAGGCTCTTCTCATTTGCATAATTGATTAAAAAGAATTCACGAATTAAAAAAAAATATTGTAGAATATTGAATACATTACTGTAAAATTTCTATTCCTCTTTTTAAAGTTACTAAAAATTTACCTTAAATTCTCCTTGTTCAACGTCAGATTGGCAATGTGGGCGTTCTGGATGAGTACAATGACGTAATGCCACAGGGACATCCAAATGACTGTACTGAAAGAGTTAATGTCACGTGCATACGTTATTCACCGGAGATTTTCAAACATGGCGGATAACATATAAATAGCTCGCGTTTTGTGGCGTATCCGGTGTGCAGAATAAAGTTAAATGATAAATTGTGTGCACTTTTGTTTGGTACTACAGAATCACATGTTTTCTAAGCACTTCAAGATGGAGGAAGCAAAAGACTTTTACTCTCGGACTTGAAACTTTTTGAAAAAACAACAACAAAAGTACCACTAACTAAAACCACTAAATTTAGAAAGCCTTCAGGACAGAAGGCTGAAAAGTAAAGTAGCAATCATACATAAAACACTGAACCATAATCTTCAAATACAAAAACAAAATCTAATAAAATACTCTGAAAGACACAAAGATAAAGGCACATTCCTCGTCCCATATGCTAGGACAAATTTGTACAAACACTCCTTCTTCCCTAGTGCTATTAGAGCATGGAATGGGTTGCCTGAGCTAGCCAGGAAAACCAGTGACTTGGCTGAATTTAAGTCATTGGTTAATATGCATGACTAAATGCATGACGCGTAGGACGTAATCATCTTCTTTTTTGAAGTAACGTCTGTATTATATAAGATAAGATAAGAACTAACCTCAATAAGTTGACCTGATACGAAGATCAACCACTACGTATTAAGTTATTATAAAAATTGTAGTATATTTCATTGTCAGGTAGTTGGCAACATCCATGTTCAGTTGAGAGTCAAAACGGTCGTCGCGCCAAACGATGGCGTCAAAACGGCTACGCTGAAACGTCGCATACGCTGATTCCCACACTTCGCGTTAACAAGTAATAGAAAAAAGGATCAAAGCTTACATAAAGTAAAGTAATTACTGCAATTTACTGAAAATTACATGGTTTAGCTCCTTTTTTTTGCTATATAAAACAAAATAATTAATTAGTACTGAATATTAAATAACTGGTTAATTTTTGGATTGATTCGTGTATTGTCATCAATTATGAATAATTATTAAAAATTTCAACTTGATCCGAGAATGGGAAGTGGGAGAATAAAACGTGTCGAAATGTAATAAGGGGATTCAATTCATATATATATCCACATCGCTTATTAAGTAGCATTTATTACCCTTTTTTCGATATCAAATAAAACAATTAATCAACAAAATTCAATTAGCTAATTGGTTCATTTTTTAAATTGATTCGAGTCTTGTCAGGGTCAATAAATTACTGTACAAAGTTTTAACTTGATCCGAGAAAGGGAAAAGGCAAGAAGAACATGTTCAAAATTTTTAACAGACCGACAGCTTTGAAAAGAACATTATTTTCTGAACATGCATGGTTTCCAAAACAGAAAGAGAGCGAGAACGGGTGAGAGAGAGAAAGAAAGAGAAAGAAATAGAGATTGAGAAAAAGAGAGAAAGGAAGAGAAAGAAAGAGAGATTGAGAAAAAGAGAGAAAGGAAGAGAAATAAATAGAGATTGAGAAAAGGAGAGAAAAAAAGAGAGATTGAGAAAAAAAAAAGAAAGAAAGAGAAAGAAAGAGAGATTGAAAAAAAGAGAGAAAGAAAGAGAGATTGAGAAAGAGAGAAAGTAAAAGAAAGAAAGAGAGATTGAGAACAAGAGAGAAAGGAAGAGAAAGATAAAGAGATTGAAAAAAAGAGAGAAAGAAAGAGAGATTGAGAAAAAGAGAGAAAGAAAGAGAGATTGAGAAAAAGAGAGAAAGGAAGAGAAAGAAATAGAGATTGAGAAAAGGAGAGAAAAAAAGAGAGATTGAGAAAAAAAGAGAGAAAGAAAGAGAAAGAGAGATTGAGAAAAAGAGAGAAAGAAAGAGAGATTGAGAAAGAGAGAAAGTAAAAGAAAGAAAGAGATTGAGAACAAGAGAGAAAGGAAGAGAAAGATAAAGAGATTGAAAAAAAGAGAGAAAGAAAGAGAGATTGAGAAAAAGAGAGAAAGAAAGAGAGATTGAGAAAAAGAGAGAAAGGAAGAGAAAAAATAGAGATTGAGAAAAGGAGAGAAAAAAAGAGAGATTAAGAAAAAAAGAGAGAAAGAAAGAGAAAGAAAGAGAGATTGAGAAAAAGAGAGAAAGAAAGAGAGATTGAGAAAGAGAGAAAGTAAAAGAAAGAAAGAGAGATTGAGAACAAGAGAGAAAGGAAGAGAAAGATAAAGAGATTGAGAAAAAGAGAGAAAGAAAGAGAGATTAAGAAAAAGGAGAAAGGAAGAGAAAGAAATAGAGATTGAGAAAAGGAGAGAAAAAAAGAGAGATTGAGAAAAAAAGAGAAAGAAAGAGAAAGAAAGAGAGATTGAGAAAAAGAAATAAAGGACGAGTAAGAAAGAGAGATTGAGAAAAAAAGAAAGGAAGAGAAACAAAGAGAGATTGAGAAAAAGAGAGAAAGGAAGAGAAAGATAAAGAGATTAAAAAAAGAGAGAAAGAAAGAGAGATTGAGAAAAAGAGTGAAAGAAAGAGAGATTGAGAAAAAGAGAGAAAGGAAGAGAAAGAAATAGAGATTGAGAAAAGGAGAGAAAAAAAGAGAGATTGAGAAAAAAAGAGAGAAAGAAAGAGAAAGAGAGATTGAGAAAAAGAGATAAAGGACGAGTAAGAAAGAGAGATTGAGAAAAAAAGAAAGGAAGAGAAAGAAAGAGAGATTGAGAAAAAGAGAGAAAGAAAGAGAGATTGAGAACAAGAGAGAAAGGAAGAGAAAAATAAAGAGATTGAGAAAAAGAGAGAAAGAAAGAGAGATTGAGAAAAAGAGAGAAAGAAAGAGAGATTGAGAAAAGAGAGAAAGAAAGAGAAAGAAAAAGAGATTTAGAAAAAGAGAGAAAGAAAGAGAGATTGAGAAAAAGAGAGAAAGAAAGAGAGATTGAGAAAAAGAGAGAAAGAAAGAGAAAGAAAGAGAGATTGATAAAGAGAGAAAGTAAAAGAAAGAAAGAGAGATTGAGAACAAGAGAGAAAGGAAGAGAAAGAAAGAGAGATTGAGAAAAAAAAAGAAAGGAAGAGAAAGAAAAAGAGATTGAGAAAAAGAGAGAAAGAAAGAGAGATTGAGAAAAAAAGAAAGGAAGAGAAAGAAAGAGAGATTGAGAAAAAGAGAGAAAGAAAGAGAAAGAAAAAGAGATTGAGAAAGAGAGAAAGTAAAAGAAAGAAAGAGAGATTGAGAACAAGAGAGAAAGGAAGAGAAAGAAAGAGAGATTGTGAAAATAATAAAGGAAGAGAAAGAAAGAGAGATTGAGAAAAATAGAGAAAGAAAGAGAAAGAAAGAGAGATTGAGAAAGAGAGAAAGGGGGAGAGAGAGAAGACAAGGAGAAAGATCAAATCTAAATCTGTATTTATTTCACTTTCGTACCTCCACACATACTCTGTATAAAAAAAGTTTGTTGGAATTAAGAGAGTAACGGACAAGTCCCCCAACAGATCGTGGTCAGGTGGACAAGGTGGCCTCATAATGTACATCACCTGAATAGATTGGTCACTTTTGATTTTCCTGGACCCGGGCAGAGTTTCAATCTGTTAAGAAATGAAATAGAAGCCATTAAACGATGGGCATGGTTGTACACTACTCTTTCGTTTCGTAATGTGTCAGTGACTTATGGCGCTTCGTTTCGTAATGTTTCAGTGACTTATGGCGCTTCGTTTCGTAATGTGTCAGTGACTTATGGCGCTTCGTTTCGTAATATGTCAGTGACTTATGTCGCTTCGTTTCGTAATGTGTCAGTGACTTATGGCGCTTCGTTTCGTAATGTTTCAGAGATTTATGGCGCTTCGTTTCGTAGTGTTTCAGAGACTTATGTCGCTATCCTATACCTTTCACACATAACAGCCTTTCATCAGTTAATCTCTATGCAGGGCTTGCCTTGGGCAGATTTGCTCCATATAGGGCCCAGCGCGACCCGTAAATTTACATTTTTAAAAGTTCCCGATGTAGATATTGTGGTCTATAGGGCGGATGGTGTTAAGTTAATCTATTTCTTTGGTTAACGAGCATGGTCATGTGGCCAGCATAACGAACAGGAGCATTTAATTCCACAACTAAATTCAGGTAGTTAGTAGAGTTGGTTGGATTAAGGGGCGCCCTAAAAAGTCCCAACATTCAAAATCCCAGTCTTAACCGAGATTCCAACCCAGGAACCGAGATTCGAACCCAGGACTCCAGGCTCGAAAGCCCAGCACTTAACCACTCAGCCACTGAACCTCCCAAATTTACATTTAAAATATCACTATTAGGCAATGCTCTTGTCACTTTTATTAACTCTTTCTCTCCTTTTTGATGATACTATCGTCGATTTGACCTCATTAAATTTAACTAATGTTTAATTTGTAAACTTTATTTTGTGTACTATAAAAAGAGCATGCATTCCCCTTGAATTCTAGACCAAATAAAATATTGCCTGATAACAAACAACAAAGCTATTGAATCTTAATTATAACAGGGGAGTGAAATAGTAATGAGCAAAATGAAGAAATCAGTCGAAACGTGGAAAAATAATTACGGAGAGAAAGAGTTAAAGATGTAGGTAAGTGTTAACATATTTATATTATTATAGGACTGACGTCTCCTTACTTAACCCATTGTTGCCTAATGAAATTTGACTTGCTTCCTATGCATGTTGTATAATAAATGTCGAAATGTCGATATCATGAGCTAATTAATAGTAATAGTTGTTACTGTAAAAAATAATATTAGAAGAGGGACCTCGCGAGCATCCATTAAATTGGACCCCGCAATTTGTAAGGTCACCCTGTCTCTATAAGACATCTTATCTACAGGAACAAAAGACATTAGCAAATGAAGCAACATTTATGTGAGTAGACACACTTCTAAGCTTGTAGTTTGTTGGTACTGAAACTGTTGAAATAAGACTTTGAAATATAACTGACATGAAACTGAAATGAAACTGTGTTCTAAAACTGTTTAATGAAAGTGAGACTGCCTAATAAGACTGTAAAATGGAACTATCAAATGGAGAGGAATGAAACTATGTAATGAAATGAATTGAAATAGTGTAATGAAATTATGTAACGAAATGAAATGAAACTGCGCAATGAAAAAAATTTGAAATTGTGTAATGAAATGAAATTATGTAACGAAGTGAAATTATGTAATAAAAGTAGTTTAAACTTTGTAATGAAATGAAATAAATCTGTGTAATTGTTGTGACACGGTTACTGTGTGTGGGTCAGCCGTGACACACGGTCAAGTGTTGGGTATCGGAGAGTTAGGGGACTTGCGGGAAGTGAGGGGTGCATTGAAAAATATGCAGAAGGAAGTCATCTAGTAGAGTTGGTTATCTGTAGATAATGTTAGCCTTGTAAATATGTCATGTTTGAATGCTTCACAATAAAAGGCAGTTTATACTTAAAAAGGACTTGTTTCTTCACAGAAATGAAATGCATTAAAATTTTGTAATGAAATGAAATAAAACTTTTTAATGAAATGAAATAAAACTTTTTAATGAAATGAAATAAAATTTTGTAATGAAATGAATTGACCCAATGTAATGAAATTACATAATTTGTCAAATGAAACTGTGAAATAAAACTATGTAATCAGTTACATGACATCACTAATTGACTATTGTATATACTGTAAGAAATATTTTAGAAATCAAACAAATTTTACACGCCAGATAGCAGCTCAATGGGACAAGGACAAGCTGTAATAATAAAATGATTATAATCTCTAACCATGACGAACGTGTGAACCGATTGTTAGAAAAGAACAAACTGACTTACGTAGAGACCTGCCCCAGGCTCATCAATAGAGTAAATGTCAACGCAACCTCTACGTTCTATGCTGACACAGAGAGTGGTGTTGGGGAGATGGGACTGCAGAAGTAGAACACCTGGCGCTGTCAGCTTATTCGTGGAGATGGTGAAAAATTCCCGCCCAAAGAAGGTGGTGGGCAGTAACATCTCTGAAAACATGAACCAGAGAGTCTGGGTTGAAACGTAAAGCTGGGAAAACAAATCAAACACAAAAATAACCAAATACATAAAAGATTTTCACGATAAACTAGACAAGGACGCTAAAGTAAGCGACAGTGTTGCCAACTCTAATTGTAAAAAATCGTCCTTTGGCAGGCCCTGGATAATAAAGTTAAGTGTTTGTCGTTATTAACTCTTTCTCTCCTAACTGACGATACCAACGTTGATTCCACCAGAATGTGGTAAATAATTACGGAGAGAAAGAGTTAAGACTTTCTTAGTGTGTTCAAGATATCTATTACAATTTTATCATTATAGTTTTTTTTTTGTTTTTAAAGTAAAGGTCCCCTTTTCAAACTTTGCTGTCTATAAAGCGAAGATGTAAAAGTAATCTGTTACTAAGGCCAACAGTGATGATTTCAACCAATTGCCCATATTTCACCAACATAAGTCAGGTTCCCATTAGAATTAGGTCAACCGAGACCAATCGTTATACATGGCTTGAACACTGACCTGCAACGTCACAACATGTGGGCCAGTTAAGACCAGTAGCTCGTTGTCACGTCGTACAGACCAGTGGCGTGGCAACGAGCTATTGGAGAAAGGAATGGAGAAAAACGGTTAACGGATCTTGTTTGGTGCCCCAATAGTCCAACAGACTAAGGGTTAAGTGAAGGTAATGAAGGGGAAGTTGTCAAGTCTTATGAATTAAATAAAATCATTTTTAGACTCTTTTCACTAAGGGACTGAATCAGTCATACACATTTCATCTTGTTCTCATCACAGTATTATTATCTATGTTTCAATTTTTTTTTTTTACAATACATATATATATACATACATACATACAAAATACATACATACATACGTACATACAAAATACATACATACATACATACATACATACATACATACATACATACATACCTACATATATACATACATACATACATACATACATACATACATACAAAATACATACATACATACATACATACCTACATATATACATACATACATACATACATACGTGCATACTAAATACATACATACATACATACATACATACAAAATACATACATACCTTCGTACATACAAAATACATACATACATACATACATACCTACATATATACATACATACATACAAAATACATACATACGTACATACATACCTACATATATACATACATACATACATACATACATACAAAATACATACATACATACATAAATACATACATACATACATACTGTCTGCTTTATACATTGGATATACATAGAAGATTTAAACCAAATTCAGATCGGGTTCAATGGTCGTGGCCATTGTCGAACCTGACAGGACTTGAAGAAATCCCGTTGCAAGCCTGGCTGCAAAGAGAAATTCTTCACATACATACATACATACATTTATACATTTATACATACATACATAGATACATACATACATACATACATACATACATACATACATACATACAAACATACATACACCTTACTTTCTGCTTTATATATATTAGATTATAAATAAATGCGGATCAGCTTGGAAGAACAACAGACTACAATTTATTAAGTTGCACGCATCTCAAAAGAGCCATAACAGATCAGCACTAACCAGGAGACGATTAGGAGAAGAAGTTACCTAAAGCTAGACCTTTGAGGCTGCCACTGTTGCCAGGTGAACCACAGTCTGACATTCTCGGACAGTTGCTGAGAACAATACCCAAAGGGTCTGAACATTGTATTTTAGTGCCTGAAGATTTACAAACAAGAAAAATAAATAAAAAAAAAAAAAAACTAACAAAAAACGTATGCGAAGTGTCATTGTATGGAATGGATCTCATCCACCAATCGTAAACAAACAACATTTAGTCACGTGATAACATTGATAAAACAAAGATAAAACAACGAAAAAAACACTGTCACGTGATAGTCATTTTGTATAGAAGAGATAGAGAAATACGTGGCTAAATTTTTGTGTGTTTGCGATTGGTGAATGAGGTCCATTAGTTTGGATTTCTCATGTAATTAGATGTGTAATAGATCTAGACTTAAAGCTGGCTAGAAGAAGAAGAAGAACTTCTCACTGAGCTAGGACCCTATCACTTGCCTGGACCAGTTGGGAAAGGTGAGGAGGAGGGGAAGACGTGGGTATATGGGCTAAAGGTTACGGGGATAGCTTTGAAATGTATTTTATATTTTAAAAAGTTGTACGACTTGCTTGAGCTCGAGAATTCAAGCCTTCCCAAGCCAGTACACTAACCACTGTGCCAACGAAGTGCTTATGAAAATGAGAATGATTCATAGTTATCTCTTGTAAGTTTTAAAACTTTTACGTGACCCCCCTAATTCTTAACATAAAGTATTAAGGAGACTAATTCAATTTATACCGCCACATCCGTCAAGTACACTTTCTTCCTCTTGTTCTATATAAAGCAAAATAATTACTTACCAATAGTTAAACTAACTGGTTTTTTTTTAAATTGAGTATTGTGTTGTCAGGTACAAGAAATAATTGTGCAAAATTTCCATTTGATCCGAGATTGGGTTGGGGAGATATAACGTGTACTAAAATTGTACCAGACACACAAATGGACAGACAGACAGAGTGAGTAGATATAATCCTAAAAGATTTTTTTATTCCTTTCAACATTATTTCTATATTAAACAACTACCAATCATTACGTTATTGATTATTCCATCATTATGACTACCAAAGAAGTTTCACAGTAATTGACCTACCTTTTAAACTTTGAGTATTATTGCTATTGTCAGCACAGAATGACTTTCTGAAAAATGTTAGTGCTGCAACTAAGTTACATAAATTCTACATTATTAAAACTTATAAAATCTTACAAAAATTACAATGGAATTTTCAGAATCGTAAAACAAATATTCATTGTGACTAACTTAAAGTGTTGACTATGTTGAGGTAATTATTCTCTTGAATCTAGCTCAGTGTTTAAACCACAACAGAGTAACACAAATTATTTAAATTAATTATGAAATTAAAAAAATGAAGTGTGGGTCACATCAACAGTAATGCAACGCCCACTGTCGTCACGTGCGCTACAAGAAAAAAGTCCCAAAATACTTCTAATCACAATGGAACTTCCTAAAACGACTGTTATCAAGAGTTTTATTTAACTTTGTAATCATATTGATTGCCAATTCCTAAATTTTTAATCACTGCTAAGTGTCAATACTAAAAATAAAAATAATATACAAAGCCATAATATATTCACTAAATTAAATAATATCTAATAAAAATTATCGTAAGTTGTAAGCTCACCAGAATATCACACAATATAAAATATTATTTAGCTTCCAAACTATCTTTTAAGCTACCAAATATCATTAAAAATATTATATTAAAAATATCATTAAAATAAAATCCCAAACTACAAATATTAGGAGGTAAGACCACTTTAAACTTAACAATGATGACTTAACTAGAGTTCAAAGTCTGGATGGGAAACAGTTTTAACATTTTGCAAATAGACTGAATTTCTTCAATACGCTACAACAAAGTTACATATTCTATATTATTAAAACTTTCATATCTTATTTATGTATGCACATGTACAACATATAACATAAATTGATATAATGACCGTGATTAAATCAGCTTAAGGATCAATCCAGATACACATGAAGACAGAGCATGTAGGAAATGCAACGGCGCCTGGTGATTACATATGCCCAACCTGTGTCCGCAGGTGTGTAGCAAGCATTGGCCTCTTTAGTCACACAGAAAGTTGCAAAGTGAAAAGATCGTCTCTCGAGACGTACAATGTCACGGGAATCAACTTAATATAGTAATTAAATTTTAAATCATAACAATTACAAAACGTCAACTATAAGATCTATTGAGCTAATACCTGTTTGATTTGGTTTCATCGGAGTCGTCTACAATCATCTTGTTCTCTAGACGTAGGCTCACGTTGCTGCCTTTGCTGTCCCAGTTGATCTCTGTTGATCTCGAGATGAATGAGACTGTATGAGCCCACTCGCTGCTCACGACGTACAGAAACTGCTCAGAACTGAGATATAAAATCAGCTTTAGGATTTCTGGAACTTGCTCTCACCGTGACCGAATCAAAAATATCTATCTATATCTATAATTCTCTTCTTCCCTCAACAGTTTCGACGAGCAAGTAGTAAAGGAAAGATCACTCTCTTATTTCTGCGGAGTCACCCAACGAATTAACAAGAGGAGGGGGGGGGGGGAGAACACGTGGGTATTCACACGTCGCTACGGATGACTGCGCGCTGGACTGTCAAACCCTGCCCACTCCCATCCCCCTTCGTCATGCGGGAGGTTTGGACTAAAAAGTAAACTATCTTCAACTCTGAAGGAATATCCGAAACATGTAAAACATTTTACCAACAAACATTTTACAAACACCAAATAGCAAGGTCGGACTTACGCATTGAGAGGCCCTATTCGAAACGGATTTCGCGGGGCCAAGTTTGGGTAGGGAAGCGGACAATAAGTGAAATTTATAAATTTGTATTAGAAAATAAATTCGTCTATGCATTTTATTCATTCTTTACTATGTACAGAATTACTTTACGAGCCTTGCGTAAAGCAAAGTCATACAGTATATCATAATTATTCTGTTTCCTACATAGATCCCGCTCCATAGCAAGAATTACCAAATGTTTCAATCTATCTTTGAGAATTGTTGACCTCCTGGTAAATCGACATGAGGGCGCGGGAAATCTGTTTTAAGTTAAAAAAAATGTTTTTATTTAATAATTTATACACCTTGAATTAGCGCGGGTCCTATGAAAGTGCGGATCTTTTGAAAGTGGGGGCCGACTGCGGTCGCATAGTTTGCAGTGGCCTAAGACAGGCTATGCAAAATAGAGGCGTATGCTACGCCGCCGGTCAACTAGTGTTCTTGTATTTTTTTCATTCGTAGAATTAATATTAAGTATTAACCAAAACCATAATTGTTAGTTTTGGCTGGCTTCTTAACTTGGAGAAGAAAAGCCTTCATCCAAAAGACCCATTCTGTCATTCGGCTTTATCGAAAAATAGAAAAGGCTTCGAGAATAACCGTGGGGAAAAATCAGGAGCTGTTAATCCTTAGACGCAGGGCTACATCCTGGCAGATCCTACAACGCAGATGATCCCAAAACATATAGGCACCGTTTATAAGCCTCCTTGCACTAAGGCTCCGTTCTAGGATGAATCCCTTATAGCAGTGATGCCCAACCTTATTTGGTCTGCGGGCCATTTTAATTTTCGGCATTCGTGTGGCGGGCCATATCACCAAGAAGAAAAAAAAAATACAATAAACTATTTTTAATAGTTTTATTTGTTGACCTACGTACATAAAGTAATGTGATGCTTGACGTTTCTCCAAAAAGATCTTATGAATATCTGTCTGCATAGATGAAACACCAAGAAAAAGTTTGTCAACACAAATAAGTGCTTGTAAACATTGTGATCATCCTTAGCGCTTGTTTTCGAAGATTGGCAAAATTTTCTGCAGGTAAAACGAGTAGAAGTCAATAGTTTGCATCACTTGAAATTTGTCAAGCAGGGATGTCTGGCGCTGTAAGTCAATCAGTTCCAGTTGCATGTCTGTCGGGGCACTTGACACATCGGCAGCAAACGGATTTTCAAAAAGACGGATTTCATTTTTTAAATTATGAAAATCCACAAATCTTTCACTGCAACTATCCATTAAGAGCCTCAGAAGTTGGGTCATTCCTTCTTTTGGGAACGTGGACAAGATGCACCCTTTCCGCCTGTTGAATGTTGAATTTTGTTTGTAAAGCGCTTATGTCTGTATACACATGCGAAATCAATGTGTGTTTCCCTTGTACTTTGGTGTTGAGTTCATTTAGATGTGATGTCACATAAAAAATCAAATCCCACAATCATGAGGGGCCGTCCAGTTGTGGTTTTGATTTGTCCGTCATAAATATTTCAATTTCGTGTCTCAAATTTAAAAAAAAGTTTTAACACCTTTCCTCGACTTAAACAGCCCCCCCCCCCCGCACTTCACTGGGAAATAGAACGTCTTCATATTCGGAGTCTATTTCTGTCATTCAACGTTCTTGTGATTTGATGAAATGTACAGAAGTGTAGAGCACAATGATCATTACATGGTCCAGATTCAAAACCTTTCCACAGAGATTTTGTTGGTAAATGATGCGGTGAAGCCGCAGGGGTTCAGTTCCATTTGACTCAACCACTTTTAAAATAACTCTTACTGTCAGTCCGCTGTGACATCCAACCATATTTCTAGCGCCATCAGTAGTCACTCCAACTAATTGATTCCAAGGAAGAGCAAGGTCCTCTATGATGGCTGACACTTCTTTGAACAGGTCTTCTCCAGTTGTAGTCCCATGCATGCTCCTCATAGCTGCTAACTTCTCTGTTATATCAGAATTGTTGTTTGAACCGCGAATAAATACCAAGAGTTGCGTGGTATCAGTTATATTAGTGGACTCGTCAGCGCAATAGAAAACTTTTGGAATTCTGCTTCTCTGTCTTTTAATTGTGAATGGAGATTTTCACCCACATCTTCCACTCGCATTGTAATTGTCATGCGAAAAAGGCTGCCAGCTTCTACTGCATTCTTTTTTAGGGACACATTTCTTCCATCACTGCTAGTAAGCACCTTTTTTTTTACACATTTGCCATGGGAAAAAAATGCTTTATTGTTCTACCTAAAATGTGAGCAACTCTGTAGCTGGCCCTTTTCGTTGATTCATTTTCTTGTCTCTTTTTGTTAAATCTCGTCTATCCCCCAATCTCTAGTCGAAACTTGGCAATCTTGTCTTCGCGGCTCAAACCAAGAATGCCACCATATGTGTTTATGTGTTTTATCTCATAATGTGTTTTAATGTTATGTTCTGTAAAAACAGCCACACTTTCTTTACAAATCAAACATGTTGGCTTACTATCATATTCAACAAAAAAAGGAAAGATCTGTCCTCTTTTTCTGAAAGTTTCTACATTCAGAGTCCACTTTTCGTATCTTAGGCTCTCCCACTTTATTAAATCACAAACGTTAAACACTACGGTACCAATGGCTTTGGTATCAAAAGAACACGACCACAAAATGATGCTCTAAACATGCTCTGTGTTGCACACACATGGTGTCAAGGATGCGGCGAGTTCAAGACAGTAGCGGAATTGTCCAAGAATTAAAAATAGCTGTCAAGTCTTATCGCCATTGAAAAAAAAACACAACACTTGTGTTATTACACTAAAACAAGTATTGACTACAACTGTAAGAATAACACACCTAAAGGAGGAAATCATCCAAGAAAGGGTTAGCATTCTAACTTCAAGAGAATAGTTTTTCAACATTTTAATTTTTTGCATTTTTCTTTTTACATTTTGTTCCAATGCTTTGGCGGGCCGGATAGAAGCACGTCGCGGGCCGGATCTGGCCCGCGGGCCGTAGTTTGGGCATCGCTGCCTTATAGCATGGTCCGGATATCTGGCAATGTTCTGTAGGGCTTGCCTTTCTCCATAGCACAGCCGCACAGACCTGTGACGTGGCAGCGAGCTATTAGTCTAAACTACCCACAGGTAATGACGTTGCAGGTCAGTCTTTTGGCCTTATATAACGATTGGTCTCGATCCATTTGCATTCGAACTGATCCCTCTCAGTTTCGGAAGCCAACAGGCTTTACCGATTGACCACCACGTCGTGAAAGCATGTGTAATTATTAGAAAACGTGCTTTTTAAACCGTTTCAACCAAACTTGATTTAGAATCCCTGACATTTGATTTTGTTATAAAAGGCTTGTTATGAATAAAAGTAAAGTAAAGTTCCCCTTTTAGACCTTGTGGTGTATAGGGCAGATGATGTAAAGGTCAATGTTAGGTACCCATTAGAGCTAGGATTCTAACCCCGGTCCCCGATTCGGAAGCCAAGCACTTTACCGCTCAGCCACAGTGCCTCCCTGTTATGAATATAATTAAGAATTTGTTAGTTTATTTGATAGCGATGCTTAAAGCTTGAATTGTAACTTTCAACAATGGTCTCCGTGTCACTATCAATGGGGAACTTACCTGAGGGTAAATGCGATGTAAGACTGACCCCAGGAGTCAAAAGGCACCGCCTGGAATGATGCGATTTTCTGACGGCCACATACAATGATCACAGACAGACTGAACTCGTGGTGGCTCTCAAACTTAAACAAGGCGCTGTCAGTGTAAGTTTCGTTGAAAGTTTTTCTATGGGACAATGAAGTGACAATGAAGCGTCGTTGGTTGTCCAGTGTTTTGGAATACTAGGCCTACTACTATTAATAAGGCTTGTTTTCGAGTGCGAAGATTAATGAGTGGCAGTAGTAGTAGTAAGCCTAATAATAATAATAATAATAATAATAATAATAATAATAATAACAGAGCTTGACCTTAGCAGAGATAGATAATAAATATTGGCGCTTTTCTAAAATAATAATATTTTTTTTTTTAAATAACTATAAAAAATAATGAAGATTATAATATTTATTATTATAATTATAATGCTCAAGAATAGTTAATCTTTAAGTCGGCGCAGGTAAATCAGCATCTCTGAATTAAAATATATATATTGGATGGGGGAGACTCTTCACCAAATAATAATAGAAGTAGTAATAATAAGAAGAAGCTTCTAAATCAGGGGTTCTCAACCTGTGGCTCGCGACCCCCTTGGGGGTCGATTGACCATTTGCCAGGGGTCGCTTAAGACCATCGAAAATATGGATTGTTATTGTCTACTCTTCTATTTCTGTATGTGTGTGTCGGGGGGGGGGGAGGCGCGGCAGAGTGGGGTATTGTAAAAAGGGGTCGCCGAGCTTAAAAGGTTGAGAACCGCTGTTCTAAATCGTGAATGCATTTATTCTCCTTCAATGAGTTCATTTCACAATGGCTTTTAGAGGCTTTTAGAGACTTGACCGACTTTGAAAACACAATAAAACGATACCAACTACAAGCAATGCACGCGTTAAAGAACGTTTATATTCTTTTCAATTATACAAATGTGACGAAACGCGTCCCTTCTCAATACAGAACTGACAAGTGCGGAACTACCCCCCCCCCTCTTAACCACTAGTTTAGCATTGTATGGCCCCCTCTCGACTCTAAACTGACCAGAGTAGAACACAAACATCCTATTACACCAAAGTTAGATCCAACCACCAAATTATACCCCATAAACACACATCCCAAGTTACGCCCCAAACGCCGAAACAAACGTACGCAGCCATTAAGTCCAGGAACATTAAATTTGAAAGTTACGCCCCAAACGCCAGAACAAACACACGCAGTCGTAAAGTCCAGGGACATTAAAATTTGGTGTCCACGTACATCCCTTTGAGTCGACACTCCTGACGCCCATGGCTATTCTAATCACTCCCGTCCACTGTGCCATCGAGAGATTGTCCAGCCTGATAATTGTTGCATGGTTCCGCTTTCATCCTCCTTCGCCCCCCCCCCATCCAGGTCGCGGGTTAAAGAAGTCAGGTGAGTGAGCCCCACATAAAAAGATTGGCCCAATTTAACAATGGGAAGCGTGGTCGAGAGGCCAAGTGCGCTTGAACTTGGCTTGGCTTGGCTACCTAGAAGGTACCCGACACCCGACTCGGGCACAGTTGTGTTTACTGAGCAGCACTGAAAACCAACTCCTAGATACCCTCTCATGCTATAAGCATGAACGTAGCGCTATATAAAAGCTATAATATATATAACAATTCTAAATTCGAAAGACTCGATGGCCATAGGATCGTCACTACTCTAACATACCGCTTGGGAACCTATAAAAGCCGGAAACGAAAGTTTCAGGTTAATGCCATTCTAGATCAGAATCACTGAGAAGTCAGAAGACTCTCAAGTCAACGATTCATTTGGGAACTTTGTGAGGCAAAGCGGGTTGGAAAAACTTTATCATTATTATTTAGTGCGTCTTCGCCTGTAACATTTATGTTCATGTATCATTACCATGATAACACTTGTTTGCTTCTAAATATTATATTTGTAAATCTCTGTGAATATGTGTTCCCCATTTACTCGTCAATGTTGACTTTACTCCCCACGGTGGTCATCCCCCCTACAACTTAGTTAATCCTATTGTCTATTTATGCATTTGTTATTCATTCATATCAATATTCATCTGGACCTACTCACGTCTAGATTATTTCCTTACCTGTGCATATGTACCTGTATATACATTATAATTATGCTTGTTTTTGTTATGCACATACTGTGCTGTTACCATGCATCCTTAGGCCCCGAGAATCAGTCTCGTCTAACCCCACTATTTTCGGCTTGTCGGCCTGCATAGTTATGTGCCCTTTTCTACCCCCTCCCTTCTTCTTGTCACGGTCCTCTGGTCACGAGCGACAGTGGACTTGTTTACATGTGGGTCAATGAGGTCACAGGGGCTACAACCCTGTAATATGGTCCCACTGTTTCCCTCCTCATTTATGCCCCTGCCTTGTACATTTATATATGTATTTGTATTATTATTACTATATTATTTGTAGAACAATTATTATTGGACCTAGTGAGATGCTGATTAGCAAGTATCTTAGTTAGCCTGAGGGAGACGCTCCTATCAAGGACGCGCCCCTCGCCATCCAACCTGTATGGTTTAATAATTCAGGCTCCTCTCATGTCTCATTTCATAGCCTCCTACACCAGGGCTGGCGTATTTTGTTGCCTGAAGGCAGACCTCAGCAGCTCTCCACACATTCCCGTTGAGGGTAAGTCACTCATCACCCTCGACCAGAACTGAAGGCATTCCAGGCTGAAGTCCCAGGACCGGTCTGCATTTACCGCAGGGGTAAGCCCACCGCGTGACATCCTCATCCTCATCACACTAGTGCCTGCCTACCTGCAGGGCACCAGCAACTGGCTACAACACAACGGAGCTTCAACTTACCCCACCCCGGAGGAGAACCTTGAATACAGATAAGTGAGAGACAGCCGAATAAGCAAACCATACTCGAGTTTTATGAGCAACATCCCAGTGATGATATTATCTTAAACGTTACCATAAAATCCTAAACCATTCTGTACATCCCCCCCCCCCTTTACTCGCTGATTGTATTTCTTCTTAATTAATCTTTATTAAATATTTGTTCTTCCACAAAATCATTAAACTTTGCGTTTTGCTTGTGCCTGTCTTTGTGCCTATACAATACCAACAAAATATTTACCACGTTGTGGCTCTAAGACTTTACCCCTAGGAGTCGCAGGCCATCATCCCCATCGGAAAGTGCAAACGGACCGATCGGCAGACTTTTCCCACCACAACAAATTCAATGCAGTAAAGTAGTTTGAGTGAAACAATGACTAAGTTGACAAAGTGCTATATTTGTTTAAACATCTGCCATGTGTTATATAGAGCAACTTACAATCCTACTATTCACTAAGATTAGAAGAAAAAAATTACTAGTTGTTAAAATCAATTAATGGTACTTTTAAAATCAACACATCAATGTAATATCTGTCTTAGTTCTGAGATTTGTAACTTGTATTGTTTATGGTAAAAGAACCTTTAAAGTC
Source organism: Biomphalaria glabrata (assembly GCF_947242115.1). Lineage (NCBI taxonomy): Eukaryota > Metazoa > Mollusca > Gastropoda > Planorbidae > Biomphalaria > Biomphalaria glabrata. The sequence goes on along the minus strand of NC_074728.1, from coordinate 21,777,136 downwards.
TAAGACACTGTAACATTGCATTGAAGACAGTTCCTCTTCCCTCATCAAGGAAATGTTACTAAATGTCAAGTAGAAGTAATTGCCAATGTGTGACAGACATTGTTTAACATTGTTATTAGGCCAATTGTGAAATTATCTGGCACCTTCATGAATAGGAGCTTCTAGCGTTCTCATTATCTCATTAACCGTACGGAAGAATTTCTCTTTACAGCCAGGCTTGTACTGTGAGCTCTTCAAGTCCTATCAGGTTCGACAATGGCCACGACCATTGAATTCCAGAGGCGTAACTAGGGATTTGGGGGCCCGGGGGGATTGACCTCTTTGGGGGCCCCTTGCATTTTGACATTCGACATATGACATGGGATAATGTACGCAAAAATATATAATCCCCAAATCAAATTGGTTCAGTATATTAGTAAACTTAACAAAAAGTAATCAAGACTCTTTTAATGAATAATACCGTTGTTTAGTAATTAAATAATGCACAAGTGACAAATCTAAATTGATATCGCTTCACGTCGTGCATTCTGTGCAGCAAAGACATATATAACATCAACTACATCGATACTTTCTAGTATTTGTGACTTCACTGACATTAAAGCCATGATAAGCCTTTCTTGTGTCATTGTGCTACTGAGATAGCTTTTGATGAGCTTGAGCTTTGAGAATGATCTCTCACATGACGTAATGGAAGTGGCCTGAGTTAGGGGTATTCGGAGGAGGTTGCAAAGTTTGAGCTAACGTAATTACCATATGAAGCCTTTTCCCTCAATATGTCTATTGGTGATTGTATTACTGGTTTGTTGATGAAAAGTGCTCGTGCATCAATGACATCATTGAAAAAGAGATTTGCTATTTATTTCATCATACAAACAGGAAAAGTAGGACAGTTTGTCATAAGCGGGTCTTCATCTAACAGGTGTCTTGGTTCAAGAAGAAACCCAAAGGTATCCATTTTCTTTCCAGCCTTTGAAATCTGCCCTTCATCTCCATAAGAAATCTGTCCGGCACTTCTGTCGCAACACGTTTGAATAGCAGTTCTATTGACAGTCCTACATTAGAACTCAACTTCTCATCAAGTCTTTTCTTTCTTCTGGTTGTTTTGATTACAGGGAATCCATAGTATTCACTACCTTCTTTTGATTTTTCGATGGATTGGGTATTTGTCAGTTTTTCATCATTTTCCAGAAAGCATGAAAGGGTACTAATTTCTTTATCAGCTTCCCGTATATGCAGTCCAGACTTTTGTAGTTTCTTCCGAACTATATTAATTGGGCACAGGAGCTTTGACCAGAATTCAAGATAGGCAAAAAATTCTTAATTTTCCACTGCATGAAGAAGATTCTGTGCTAATATTATATGGTATTACGTCATTGTTGGTTGTTTATGTTTTGTGCGCAAGCAAAAGTATTCAGAGCACACAAAAGTGGGAAAGATCCATATCTCGTTATGCTCGAGTATAGAAATACTCCGATACGTGGACTGCCGTATTCACCATCACAACTGCTGACGAGTAGAAGACTCAGGAAATCATTCCAACTGATACCAAACTATTGAAACCATAGGTAGCTGAAAATGCAGAGACAGTACTCAACGAACGACAGATGAAAAGCAAAGTGAAATACGATGCAAAAGCAAGACTACCTAAAGATTATTCTGTCGGAGAGTTCGTCTAGGTCAAACATGGCAGAAAGCAGTTTTCATGAAAAAAAACATTCAGCACCCAGATCTTACATCGTAAAGACAAACAATGGAATAACATACAGAAGAAATCAACGCTTTTTAAATAAGAGTTTCGATGAAGACATCTCTGGGTACTATGATACCGATGTAGACAATGAACTGCAAACAGTTGGAACAAACGAAACTGACAGTTATAGACCAACGTCTAGAGAACTTGTTGTGCTAGTCAAGACAACCAGAAGTGTACGAATTGTTAAAGTAGTAGACAGGGCCGGCCTTAGGCCACTGCAGCCTATGCGATCGCAGTGGGCCCCGCGCTTTCATAGGACCCGCGCTAATTCTAAGTGGACATTATTAAATTAAACCATTATAACGTATATAAAATAACAGGGTTTTCGCGACCTCCTGATTTTTCAGGGTCTCCAGGAAATCTCATGAAAAGGCAAAATATACGATAAAGTCCTTAACTTTTTAAAAATTTATTCAACTCTCCTGAAGAATAGACGAAATTGACATTTTGGGGTGCCTATAAATAAAAAGTGGCATTGCGAGCTTTCATTTGATAAAAATTTATTGCAAAGACGAAAGTAGGCCTATTTTCTAATTTAAAAAAAATAATATTGACATTATGCTCATCCCTACCCAGACTAGGCACCGCGCGATCCGTTTCGCATAGGGCCCCGCAAAAGCTAGTAGATATCACTCTTAAGAACTTTAAATAGAAGGGTGTGATAATAACTTCAAAAGGATATATGATATTACGTCATTGTTTGTTGTTTATGTTTTGTGCGAAAGCAAAGGATTAAATGGAAATAAAAAGAGTTTCCATTGGATTGAGGAAAGATGAATAGAGGGGTAATAACTCGGGTGTGAAGTTTAATTGTGAAATTATAGACGCCAAACCCGAATAATGGACTATTCTAGCATTATTAAGAATAACTTTTGGATCTGTTATACTCGATTGTGTAAATTTTGCTTCAAGGTTAATTAGTGTAGCCATAAAATACTCGCCATTTAGATCTATTATTAGTAAAGGTAACAAGATACCTGGAATTCTCTGTATATCATGCAGTTCTATTCGTGGCAACAAAGTTTAAAATGTAAAACTAACTTTAAAAAAAACTTTGATTCTGTGGGAAAAAATATTTTTAAAATGTCAACAAAGTCAACGTACTGATAGACCTAGATCTAGGTTTAGTCTTTGTGATAAATTTAATCCATAAATGTTGAAAAAAAAAAGACACCCGTTGACACTATTTGTCAATCAAATATATTAAATTTATGTATTTACAAATAAATTTCGGACACCCATTTGGGAGGGGGGCCCGGGGGGATTTTAAAATTCTCCCCCCCACCCCCACCCCCCACCCCCTTCCGCCCCCCACCCCCTTAGTTACGCCACTGTTGAATACGATCTGAATTTTGTTTTAAATCTTCTATGTATATCTAATATATAAAGCTGACAGTATGTATGTATGTATGTATGTATGTATGTGTGTATGTATGTATGTATGCATGTATGTATGTATGTATATATGTGTGTATGTATGTATGTATGTCCTGAATAAAATCCAAATCCGTTTGACGATTATCGATAAAAATTGGCATAAATGTTCTCTAAGATCATGGCGATACAATAGTGTAAATTTAATATCCCTTTTACAAATAAATAAAGAGTAAATAATTATAAGTTGTTTTTTTTTTTTTTTTAACAAATCGGGTAAACCCGATTTTACAGTATTTTATATTTGATATGAACATCTCGTCTGAACGGGTAAACCCATTATCACGTTCTACGTTTATTTTCGTGGCAAAATAAAAAAACAATTTTTTTACATAGATCTAGATTCAATCCCATAGATCAATAATAACCAAACTAAGACCCTCAGGCCGCGGGTTATAATAGAGATGACTTACGAATACTTGATTTTGATCTGTTTCGTCCTCAATCTTCTGCTTAGTACAACAAAACTAAAGTCTTTCCAGTTCGAGTCCTGCAGGAGGCTGAGCCTCGAAACGTTGACCTACATAGGGATATTCCATTAACACATTAACATAGTAAATGATAGTACACCAGCCGTTCGCCAACGGTAAAGAGAAAGAAAGAAATAGAAAAGTAAAAGAGAAAGGAATAGAAAGAAAGACAAATTGAAGGGATATTAGTGGAGAGAAGACAAAGGTATTAAGAGAAAGAAAGAAAGGTGAGAGAAATAAGTAAGAGAAAGAGTGAATGTCAATTTAAATATTATCATCGTCTACGACAGGACTCTCATCAAAACTGATACATGGAACTTATAGGAAAGAGAGAGAGAGAGACTTGCCCGGAACCGACAGGTCTAGAGGAAGCTGTTTGAAGGCCTGTTGTTGTCGGTCGTTGACATTTAGCACTAAACTGCCGCTAGGACATAGAAACCGCTGTAGGCATAATATACCCTAACTAATAAAACTTCAAATAACTTGAATAACTTTCTTGTGAACAATACTAGGTTTCATTATAATATAGATAAAATTAAATGGATATAATATATAATAAATGTACAAGACTTAACTGTAATATGTATTCTACTAAATCTAACTAACTCAAGCCTAAACCTATCTTCACAATCTCTATCACCTGTCACTCAAACCTATCTTCACAATCTCTATCACCTGTCACTCAAACCTATCTTCACACTCTCTATCACGTGTCACTCAAACCTATCTTCACAATCTCTATCACCAGTCATTTAAACTTATATTCACAATCTCTATCACCTGTCACTCAAACCTATCTTTACAATCTCTATCACCTGTCACTCAAACCTATCTTCACAATCTCTATCACCTGTCACTCAAACCTTTCACAATCTCTATCACCTGTCACTCAAACCTATCTTCACAATCTCTATCAGCTGTCACTCAAACCCTTCACAATCTCTATCACCTACAACTCAAACCTATCTTTACAATCTCTATCACCTGCCACTCAAACCTATCTTCACAATCTCTATCACCTGTCACTCAAACCTATCTTCACAATCTCTATCACCTGTCACTCAAACCTTTCATAATCTCTATCACCTACAACTCAAACCTATCTTAACAATCTCTATCACCTGTCACTCAAACCTTTCACAATCTCTATCACCTGTCACTCAAACCTATCTTTACAATCTCTATCGCCTGTCACTCAAACCTATCTTCACACTCTCTATCACGTGTCACTCAAACCTATCTTCACACTCTCTATCACGTGTCACTCAAACCTATCTTCACAATCTCTATCACGTGTCACTCAAACCTATCTTCACACTCTCTATCACGTGTCACTCAAACCTATCTTCATAATCTCTATCACCTGTCACTCAAACCTATCTTCACACTCTCTATCACGTGTCACTCAAACCTATCTTCACAATCTCTATCACGTGTCACTCAAACCTATCTTCACACTCTCTATCACGTGTCACTCAAACCTATCTTCACAATCTCTATCACCTGTCACTCAAACCTATCTTCACACTCTCTATCACGTGTCACTCAAACCTATCTTCACAATCTCTATCACCATTGATTTAAACTTATATTCACAATCTCTATCACCTGTCACTCAAACCTATCTTTACAATCTCTATCACCAGTCATTCAAACTTATATTCACAATCTCTATCACCTCAATGCCGTGCTGGGTCGTGGTGTAGAAGTACAGGGAGACTCCAGTTCCTTTCACTTCGCTAGTCACGCCGATGTTTGGAAACGTCAGGTAGAAGATTTTGCCAATGTGTGACAGACCTGAAAATGTTGACATTGTTAGTAGGCCAATTGTGAAAATATCCTGCACTTTCGTGTAAGGTCCATTAGGGAATTGGAGAGTTTAGCGTCCCCATAATCCCATTGACCGTGTGGGAGCATTTCTCCTCAAAGACATGCTTGGACCGGGAGCAGGTCATCGTTGGGTCCGATCACTGTAATAACTGTCTCTAATCTCTGCGTGACCTGCTAACTAGTGTAAAAATAAACACAAAATTTTATGAACCTATTACAAGCACGTCGGGGCTTACAAAGACATTCCTTCATGGAACAGTACCAGGAAAAGTGAAGAAGAGGCAAACAGAGAAAGCAATGAGAAGACAACATAAAAGAAGGGACGGGCCTGCCATTGAAAGAGGTTCTGTCTAAGGCAAAGACAGAGAGGGATTGTGCCACAACGGTCCTACAGACTAAGGGAAAGTTGAAGGTAAAGGATCGAAAGCTCTTCATCCCAAGTTTTGTCCGAAATTTCCACAATGGCACCGGCCATTAATATGATTGGGTCATCCCCGTTCCTGGACCTCAATCGCTACATGCAGCTGGAGTCAGCGCTAACCATGTGAAATCCCTTTCTATTTCTTTTCTGTTACCACAAACAAACCGTGTCAAGACCGTGACTCTAGCCAACGGATGATGACAGCCTCTTTGTTCGTCTGGTAATAACCAGCTATTCAGATGTTTTAGAACATGTTCTGTGTAAAAGTACATTTTAGTACTACTGTACATGAATCTTTCCGAATAAACCAGTTGTCTTATAAACTAGTACTACTTTCAGGTTTTTCGAGCATGCACCCCCGCACAAGCGTATACTTAGCACACACATATACCCCGCACACGCGTATACCCCGCACTCGCTTATACCCCGCACATGCGTATACCTCACACCACGCGTATACCCCGAACAAATTACAAAGTAAGTAGAAACAAAATCGTACAACCCTAACCCTTACATATCTAGCATGCGTATAGCGTAGGATGCGCGGTGGCCGAATAAAGACTGGGACTTTTTAATTTCGGAATCTTTAGGGCGCCTCTGAGTACACCCACCTCTAATGGGTACCTGACATAAGTTGGGGGAAAGTAAAGGCGGATAGTCGTTGTGCTGGCAACATGACACCCTCGTTAACCGTGGGCCACAGAAACAGATGACCTTTACATCATCTGCCCTATAGATCACAAGGTCTAAAAAAAAAGAGATACCTTACTTTTTATGTGCAAAGCGTAACTAGATGTAAACTTGTAACAATTGATTCCTGGTATTTATTCTAAAGATTCACTGCCTCATTGGTTCTGTAACTTATCTTGAGATTTATAATGAGATGTCCATAAAGCTTTTCAATGTACATTTCACAACCACATGGCGAACTCTAGGAGGTACAAAGACCCACCAGTATGTCCATAGTTTCCATTGTGCTATGTTTATGAGTAAATTAAAATCCGTATACCCCGCACCTTTAATATCCCGCACAGCTGCCATTTATTTGTGGAAACTTTTATACCCCGCGGGTTGATGTGCGCGAAACTAAGGTAACTAAATATTAAAAGAATAAACGGGCCTCTCTTTTGATATCCAGCTAAGAACAGCTGCTGACTGGGAAAAGTGGAGGGATTTGGTGACGCGAACTGTCACAGCACCCTTACTACGAAATTCAAGGGACAGATGAGAGATGACATGGTTAATGATACTTATACTTATAGATTATAGATCTACACCACTTTTAAGAAGAACAGTAAGACCTATCTGTTTAAAACTTTTTTAGATTAATTGTAATTACAAAGGCACTTATATGTTTGTAATGTTATTACAGCGCCTTGAGCCTACATTTAGTTTGTTAACAGCGCTTTATTATAATTTATCAATAAAAATTATTATTATCTATTTATAATAGTCTATTACTTACTATTGACTGAGGTAAATAGAACATGCAAATATACCGATATTATTACAATATTTGTATTGACTCTCACAAGAACTGAGGCTGATGACATAATGTCAACTTCAATGCGATCTAGGATCATTTTATAAACAGAAATAATAATAATAAACTAATGTCTGAAAATGTAATTAGATTTACGAGAACAAATCTATTGTAACTGCGCCTCGAGCGGGAAGTATCAAAATTAGTATTTCCGCTTTAGAACACGCTTAGCGTGAATCTATAAATAGAAAACTTTTTCGAAAAAAAAAAAATTGCGTAATATCTATATCCTGTAACCTATTGGGTGAGTCGTTATGGCATCAGTGCTAACTCTTTCCCAACTTTGTGTATCTGTTAACCCATGCTACTCCGAGAGAGGCAATTGAAAAAAAAATAATTTTCTTTTCATAATATTATTCATTCCATTATTTTCAAATTTCTTACCCGGAAATAATACATCTGGAATACTAGAATTTTTTAAAAAATATTTTGACTCTATGCTTTTCTTTTTACTAGCAAGGAATTAAATGAGTAAGTATGATGGACTTATTCTTTTCCTTTTTTTTTACCTTTTACTTTTATCTATCCCTGAGTGTGTTGGACCGTTGGGGTACCATTCAAGATTTGTCGACAATCTTTTTCCATTCCACTCTGACAGTCTCTGTCTTTTGCCTTAGAATCTCTTTTAATGTCAGGCCCGTCAATCTTTCTTTTTTGTCTTCCCTCGCCTTTGTGTCTGTCTATTCTTCTTTCTCCTGGTACTATTCCTTGAAGCAAGGTCTTTGAGAGTCCCGAAGACCTTGTAAAATCGGCATAGAGTTTTAGCTTGCGTTTTTTTTAAGGATAGTTAGCAGGTCATCACGGGGTCCAGTCGCTGCGATAAGCCTGTCTCTCATCTCTTGGTCTGTGATGCGGTCACTAAATGCGCAAACCCAGGTATTTAACTTGACCAGAGAAGTGTAAGCAATAGAAAAAACATACACAATTTTTTACCAGACCTACAGGCAGAGTGAGTTGATATAACTTGGTAATAAATACATAAAGAAATAAAACACCTTACACAAACACGTCCATCCTTCACATTTTTGAAATCGCAAATTGACTGACCTTCTTTTTAGAGTACAGGCATCTTATCCCATTCTCAATGTTGTTATTTTTTTTTCTTATCTAATAAAATATTGCTGTAGTACACTAAGCTTTTAATAAATTGCATAATTTTTTTTTCGCTGCATACTTTTTATTTTTTTATATTTCATTTGGGCCCACCAAATTTACTTCGCCAAGGGCCTTCCATTGCCGGCCCTGCTCCAGACTATCACCGAAAAAAAGAACGATAAGCTTTTAAAACACATTTTCCATAGTCGTACCTCCCTTTAGTTTGAAATATATTCACTGTTCCTCTTCTAGTAACAATATACGTAATACATCATTTAAGAAACAGGTCATGTTGTGTAGGATATATAGTAGCCATGTTGCTTCACACGCCCATTGAAGCATTTGTTTTATGTTAGTTTTGTTTATAAAGAAGTATTCGTACTGTTACTTCTACAAATATAAGATGAATACACAGTGAAAAAAAAAAAAAAACAAATAAATACCTAAATGTTATAACATTTTAGTGACTCTTATATATACATGTTTTAGCAATATTTCTTGTTTATTTAATAGCCATGCCAAGATCATTTGTAATGCTTCAATTCATTATCTCCCTTTGTGTCAAGGTCTCTAAAACAGGTAATAAAAATGTAAATATATTTAATATATAAAAAATCACACACTCAGACGCAGATATATACAATTCTTAAGGATGGATATATACCCGAAGTCATTTTTGAAAATTTTGTTGTAAATACTAAAAATATTCCGTTAAGGACCAAGACTAATTTCCGGCTTCTATTATAATTTGAGTATCAAGATACAGTTTCAGAATTAAAAGTAACAGCTGCTCATGCTCATTGTAACAACCTCCATATAGCAGCCAAGTGGTACCATCATACCGCAACGACTTGAGCACGCATCATTCCCCACATTGCATTGATGTCCTACAGACCCTAATGTACTACTGATCCTAATGCCTTACTGACCCTTATGTCCTACTGACCCCCATGTCCTTCTGAACCTAATGTCTTAGTGACCCCAATGTCCTATTGACCCTCATGTCCTACTGACCCTAATGTCCTACTGACCCTAATGCCCTACTGACCCTCATATCCTACTGAACCTCATGTCCTACTGACCCTTATGTCCTACTGATCCTAATGTCCTTCTGACCCTTATGTCCTACTGACCCTCATGTCCTACTGAACCTAATGTCCTACTGACCCTAATATCCTGCTGATATCATAGCTTCACCCTGTTCTACAATCAATCTTACAATCTAAAAGAGCAATGCTTCAAGAAGTACAGGGCTTCAAAGAGACTAGACACATTTCAATTCAAGAAGCATTGCAAACATTTTATTTAAATTGTTGCAAACTTAAAAAAAGAAATGAAATAAAAATTATAATAATTCAAAACAAAACATATTTCCTTTTATTTACTCAGATTCTTTGTCACAATTTGGATTACAGTTTGCATTTGCCATTCCGAAAGTAAACACTATGGACGTTTCCGTTGCCATAGTTACCGTTGGCACGTCTTCATTTACGGTAAAGCATACATTTGTACAATAGATGGTTACAATAGATGGTTTAGCAACAATATTATGCAATATTATTTTTTACACAATGGTAATGATGGTACTTCCTTATTGTTTAAAGCAATATTTTTGGACAAACCCATGAGATACTACACCCTTCCTTTGGCTTTGAATACATACCCCCTATTACTATTGTTTCCAATTTAACAAAATCATTCTCTTTTTCCCAATTTAATCTGTAAAGTTAAAAAGAAAAGTTCCCCTTTCAGACCTTGTGATTACATTTTTCTCAGCATTCAAATCCGGGGCCCACGGTTCGGTAGCCAACTGCTTTACCGCTCACCTACCGCGCCTAGTATGATTAATACTATTGTTATTATTGGATAGTCGAGCGGTAAAGCGCTTAGCTTCCGAACCCAGTTGTCTCGGGTTCAAATCCTGGTGAAGACAGGAATTTCGATTTTCGGGATTGTTAGGCGCCCCTGAGTCTACGCAACTTGCATGGCATTAGTTGAGAATAAGTAAAGGCGGTTTGTCGCTGTGTTGGCCGCATGACACCCTCGTTAACCGTGGGCCTTAGAAATAGGTGACCTTTTACATCATCTGCTCCAGAGAACGCAAGATCTGAAAGGGCAACTATTGCTATTATTATTATTTCAGGTCTTTGTTATTTTGTTCACCCAAAAGCATGGTCAGTGAAGCGTGGGTAAAATACCTTTAGTGGCCAGGTGGGATAGGGAAGTGGAATCGGCCAGGAGGTTTCTATGCTCATTAAAAAAACGAATCAACACAAGCTAAAAATCTCAAATTAAAAATTTCTAGTCGACATGGTGATGTGAACTCTAGCCCTTCCAGTTGGACGCGTAGTATATTTAGAATATAATATAAGAGAATAACAAGTTCTAGGTAATTTTATAAAGCTGATATCAACTCACTCTGTCTGTCTGTCTGTCTGTCTGTTTGGTAAAAGTCTGAAGCGTGGTCGAACTTGGCTTGTCTTGGCTACCTAGAAGGGGGCTCGGGGTTCGACACCCGACTCGGGCAGAGTTGCGTTTACTAAGCTTCTAAAAGCAGCACGGAAAACCGACTCCTAAATACCCCCTCCCCCCCCCTCCCAACTGGTCCACAAATGAGATTAGACCAAAGCGCTCTGAGCTTGCTATAAGCATGAAAGTAGCGCTATAGAAAAGCTGTAATAATAATATAATAAAAATAAAAAAGAGTATGCAGGCCTACACGTTTTTTCTCCCACATCCATGCTCGGATCAACTCTAAACTTATTCACATAATTATTCATTTGCATAGACAATTAGAGAATATAACATATAAAAGGGTAACCAATTATCCAATTAATTACTGGTAATTTTTGTGTGTTCGCTACCTACAAGTGAAACTAATCTTTCAGTAGTTATGGATGAAGCCAGATTTGTTGGGTTTAGTCCCCTTAAATAGTTGTTATTTCTCACTCATGAAACCTGCAATCAAATTGATACTTTAAACAATTATTTATGGTACATAACAAAACATAAAATTATTTAAAAAAATACCCAACCTAGTTAATTAATTATTGTCAATTAAACATATTGTTTCATATCAAATAAGGGAAATTAAATGTATATTATTGATATATTTAATTTTAAGGATTGTTCCCCCTTATATACGTTTTTTTTAAAGGATTTTAACAATGTTTTGCTTGTTACCTTTCAGGTGACCCTGTATACTTCTGTTCCTGGTTCTACAGATAAATCAAGTATCGAAACATTCTCAGTCAGCGCTGATGTCTCTGTTGACTACATGCTGGACAAAGGGTTACTGTAAGATCCACATGTTAGTCATGTTTATTTGCAAGTCCTTCATATCAAGTCAGTTTTTTTCATAGTTTACAGTAGTGTATTGTTACTGAATGTCGAAATAAGCAGAAAGGAAGATTTTTATGTAAATGTGTCAATTTTGTTTTGTGCTTAGGTAATTAGCTCCAGAATGTTTAGTCCTTGTAGCATGTGGGCATAAAGGTAATCTGTTTCTATGCCTGGCGTCACTTGACCAACACAAGGACCAATCAACCGCCTATCGTCATCATCATCTTTCCTTTGAGTTCATCTTGGAACATAGGGCTTCAGTAAAACACACCAGTCTCTACGACAGCCGTTCTCAACCTTTTAATCTTGGCGACCCCTTTTTACAATCCCCTAATCAGCCGCGACCCCCCCCCCCCAAACAATAGAAGAATAGACTAAATACAATCCATATTTTCGATGGTCTTAGGCGACCCCTGACAAATCGTCAATCGACCCCCCAAGGGGTCGCGACCCACAGGTTGAGAACCCCTGCTCTACGGTCTCTTGCTAGTTTTTCTCTTTTTTTTTTTTCTTATTTCTTTCCTGTCCTCTAGGTTTTATCTAGAATACTGCGTCGCCTCGTTCTTTTCGATCTTCCTCTACGTCTCGTGCCCTGCGGGGTTCAACTCTTAGGCCTGTCAACCGCTATTACTTTGTTTCAACTAATGTGAGGTACCCATCAGATATAAGTGGATTGAGATTTACAGATATTATAGAGGGTTTCTTAATTGTAATTCATCCTTGTAAGTTTTAACTTGAATTAAAAATTGAAAGCTTGAAACTCTCTCAATTGTATCTGTAATCCTCTTTGATTGCCTCAAATATCAGGATATAAGGATGAATTATTTTAACAATAAAAAATTAAAAAAAAACAACATTGTTAGACAACGTAGATTACCGGAAGGGCCGGATTTTACCAGGGAAGTCAGAGTGACTGCTAGAATCCAAGTGAGTTACATTAGGGTAGAATTATGCTAACAATGGTTTTGCTTGTACTGGATGTGACAAATATATAGGTCACACCTAGGGCTGTGTAGCCACGGGAAATACTGCATTCCTCATTAATCTTCGGACTCGTAGACAAGCCTTATTATTATTATTATGAGCACATATCTTAACTAAAGGTAGAATTTTAATATTCAAATTATAAATAAGTTTAACTGGCGAAATAATACATGCGAAATAACACATGCGAAATAACACAGGCGAAATAACACAGGCGAAATAACACAGGCGAAATAACACAGGCGACATAATACATGCGAAATAACACAGGCGAAATAACACAGGCGAAATAACACAGGCGAAATAACACAGGCGAAATAACACAGGCGAAATAACACAGGCGAAATAACACATGCGAAATAACACAGGCGAAATAACACAGGCAAAATAACACAGGCGAAATAACACAGGCGAAATAACACATGCGAAATAACACAGGCGAAATAACACAGGCGAAATAACACAGGCGAAATAACACAGGCGAAATAACACAGGCGAAATAACACATGCGAAATAACACATGCGAAATAACACAGGCGAAATAACACAGGCGAAATAACACATGCGAAATAACACAGGCGAAATAACACATGCGAAATAACACAGGCGAAATAACACAGGCGAAATAACACATGCGAAATAACACAGGCGAAATAACACAGGCGAAATAACACATGCGAAATAACACAGGCGAAATAACACAGGCGAAATAACACATGCGAAATAACACAGGCGAAATAACACATGCGAAAAACCAACGATACAAAGATTACTCGGCACTGGTGAGCGATATTATTGCTTAATCCTGTGCACTCCCAGGGGAGCATAGGGCCGCAACCACACCTCTCCACCGAACTCGGTTCTGAGCAGCTTTCTTCATTTGCTCCCATGTCATTCCAGTACCCTCAGCTTCACTGATGACTGACTTCTTCCAGGTTTGCTTGGGTCTGCCCACTTTCCACTTTCCTTGTGGGTTCCAGTCAAGTGCCTGCCTTGCAACATTGGTAGCTGGTTTTCGCAGGGTGTGTCCTATCCAGCTCCATTTTCGTTTTGTGATGTCTTGGGCTATGGGCTTTTGTCTAGTTCTCTCCCACAAATCGATAGTAGTTATCTTTTCTTTTCAGAAAAGAGCGATATCAACAAGTTGAATAATTACGAAAGGGACTGTCCATTGTGGTCAAGCTAAATCTCTATGTCTATAAAACCTGCCTCTCTCTAAAGCCGCCAAAAGTAGTCTGTCTAGCTTTCGTTACACCACTTTAATCCTAGTCGTGTTTTTAATAGTCACGTGACAGTCTCCAAGTCAAAACATTTTCCCATTTTATGAAACAAATAACTTTTCGCGCCGAATTCCTTATCATGCAATAACAATAGCTTTCAACATGCGTTTATATTTACAATGTATATAATCCGTTTTTTGGAAAGTTAAAGGTCACGACATGGTCGATGTGTAAAAGGAATCAAAATCTAATTAATCAACCTTCGATATCAGAGAGAAAATATACAGAATACTACAAATTACATCACAAAGGATTTTGAAACATTTGTTTTCATCTCATTTTAACTATTGTTCTCCCTATCTAGCCGGTAGGCTTGTTTCTAACTTCTTTTTAGTGATCTTTTATACCAGCCACATGCAAAATGAGATATATGAGAATTAATTATTATTAATTTTTTTTTATTATAGCTTTTATATAGCGCTACTTTCATGCTTATAGCATGCTCAGAGCGCTTTTGGTCCAATCTCATCTGTGGACCAGTGGTGGGAAGGGGGTATCTAGGAGTTCGTTTTCCGTGCTGCCTTTAGGCGCTCAGTAAACGCAACTCTGCCCGAGTCGGGTGTCGAACCTCGAGCCCCCTTCTAGGTAGCCAAGCGCACTTGGCGTCTCGACCACGCTTCATTTTGAATTCAGTATAAAAAAAAATTAAATAAAATATTCACATTAAATTTGAGTACGTGTAACCCGCTAGTCAAATTACTAAATTTAGAGAAACGTCAGGACAATAGACTAAATAGTAAAACAGTAAAACTACGTGAAAAACATACTGAAGTAACATACAAATACAGAAATACAGTCTAATACAATACATAACAAGACATATAGCTAAAAGTACATTTCTGATCTCATATTAGTACATGTACTCCTCCTCTAGTATTATTAGAGCATGGAAATGGTTGCTTGAATCAGCCAGAAAAAAACTAAACTTATCAGAGGTTAAGTCTCTAATAAATACAACTAGATTAGAACAAGCATACGCGTAGGACATATTTATCTTTTTTTTTGTATTGAAACGACTGTACTTCCATCTCCGGTATCATCACCAACAACCGCTAGACTACTTATCAAGAGAGGCGCAAGTTCGAATCCCAATTGAGTTGTGTCTCATGAGCGCCTAAATGCAGAACAACAACTTTTTTCCCAGACACCCCACTCACCCCCCACAGGTCCGTAAAAGAGATTGGACTATAAGCATAACAGGTGCGCGATACAAAAGTAACTTTAAAGAAAATTGAATGTCCCAGTGTTGTCCTCAGGTCAGAGTCAGGCAGACATCATTGTTTGTTACTTGAGGCGGAACTCGAGTTTGCAGTGTTCGTTCATTTGTCAGAGGCGGAGAACTCCACCGCTAGCCTGATGCTGTTACCTATAAAGACATGGGGAAGGCGCTATTACCTGGCCACATTATCGTAAGCTGCTGAAGTATTTAATTGCTGTGCAAAATATAAAAAAAAGCCGTTTTTGTAATCAAATTACATTTTCATAAAAATAAATATTCAGTTTATTACACATTTTAAATCTATGAATGTGACTTATAATTAATGATCTAAAATTTACATATTCAATTTTCAAATACAAAGGTATTCCGAAATTATGTTTGGTAAGACATTCCTAAGGTGGCCAAAGATACACACTCACCCGCATATTTTGTACACAGACAATAAGAAACAAGGATGTTTCTGAAAAAGGAAAATAAAAAACGGGACAGACGCCGGACTCATCACTCTGTCTGTCTGTCTGTCTGATACAATGTTTTTACGTTATTTCTCCCACATCTATTCACTAATCAAGTTGAGACTTAACATAATTATTTATTGTACCTAAAAAATATAAATCAATAAGAGGACTTTACTATTTAGTCAGTAAATTACTGGTAATTAATTATTTTGGCTGATACCAAAAAGGGAAATTAATCCTTCAGTAGAAAGAGATATGGCTAAATATGTGGGGGTTTTGTCCTTTTAGATTATTGTGCACATTATTTCTCCAATACCCATTCTAGATCAAGTTGAAACTTTACACAATTATTTTCGTAATTAATAAAACATGAATCATTAAAAAGATTATCGAATTAGTCCATGCAATACTGGTAGTTTATTATTTTGTTTGATCTTGAAAAAGGGAAACAGCTTCTACATTATTGAGAGATAAACTTTTTTTTTTAAACAAATAATTTTTTTTTATTTCGCTTGTTCATGCTAAAGATAGGTCTCATGATATGAGTAGGTAGTGCGGGGGGGGGGGGGAGAAGGTTCAAACTCGGGATTACTGTTGTTGACCGTTCGAAGCGCATGCCTCACGACCAGTCAAACTCGACTGTGCTTCTATGATATACTTTGTTGGCCGTAGATTCGACCTTGTTCTTGTGCATTTCTCTCACAAGCCGGTTTATTATCCCAGTACAAGGGCGTTTGCTGTCATTGTTGCCGAGGAGGAGACGATCGTCAAATTAAGGTTCAAGATGGAGCCCCCTAGTGCCGTGACCCTGACACTGAACGGCGCCTACTACACAGACAGAAGCACGTTAAAGTTACTGTTACAAATGTAAGTCCATAAACTTACTTGGGGGTCATGTTTGCAAAGCTTAGATCAACATTACTTTGTCCGTTATTTCTCCCACCCCCAATTACGGATAAGGGCTAAGATTCTTCTCAATTATTTCGTTGTTTTTTTTTGACAACACAAGAATCAACACTAATGGTAATTAGTTATCATAATGGACCTCATTCACCAATCGTAAATAAACACATTTAGCCACGTCATAATATTGATAAAACAATACGTATCACGTGACATCCTTTATGGATTACATAATTTGTATAGAAGATATAGAGAATCACGTGGCTAAATGTTGTTTGTTTACGTTTGGTGAATGAAGTCCATTGGTACCCTGAACAAAGGAAAGAAATCATACTTGATATATGTGGTGATGTAAAATGAATTAGTCCCATTTATGCATTTACAAAAACGATCTAGTAAACATTCACCAAGATACCCCCTTCTTCCCCCCCCCCCCCCCCCCCCTTTGACAACTGGTCCAGATCATAGCGCATTATGAAAGTTAAACGCTAAACAAAAGAATCGGTAAAAATATTTCTAATAGCACAGATTTATTAAGCCTAGGTGGATTATACATATAATTACTTATAAAACAAATTGATACAATTAGGCAATATACGCTTTGCTTTTTTTTAAAATAGCACCACGATCAACCGCCTTTACTTTTCCCCAACTAATGTCAGGTACCCATTAGTGCAGGGTGAAGTCAGAATGCCCTAAAGATTCTGAAATTAAAAATACCAGTCTTCAACGAGATTTAAACCACAGCACACTCGCTTCGGACGCTTAGCGCTTTACCACTCAGCCACCACGGCTCTAGTGAAATGAATGTAATCACTAACAAAATACGCATACAATACAAAGTTAAACGCTTGTTTCCTAGATTATAATCGCGCTAACGATCAAATTGCTACTAGAGCTCTAAAGTATATTATCTTCCAATGAGGCTATCTTGTTGGTGATCACATGACATATTTTCCATTGTCTAGGTACGAAGCGTTCACGGTATCTCGCTGTGATTCTCAATACAAGAGTGAAATACTCTCTTTGACTGGTAAGTGGCACCATGTGCATATTTGCTTTTTTAGCTGTAAACTATCAATACTTTACGTCACTGGTTCTCAAACTGTGGTATTTAATTAAAATAGCTTTTTTTTTTTTTTTTTTACTAAAAGTCATTTTATTCGATCGGATAATTTTAATAATAATCAAATTGCACCTCACTGATGTTTAATAAGTATATTTTTTACCATTATTTGTGCGTAGACAAAACTCAGATCCAAATATTTAAGATGAATCAATTGTAATACAGGAGAAGCTTATTGAAAACCCACAAATGAGGAACTGAAAACAATGGTTAATCCAGGATAGTTGTGCACATATTTTTGGTCTGCTAAAGTTGGACTTAAGTCAATCTATACCATTTAGATTTGTTACCTGTTAAGTGTGACTCCTGGACCCACGAACCCAGCATTCTACAATTTTGGTGACCAATTTGTGTGTAATATCTAAATTTGTCAACTAATATTTACAGCAGGGAGTAAAGTAGCTGGCAGCAGATGGCCACTAAAAGAGACAGTTCGATAGTTCTCACGTAGGCGTCGGGATGCGCATTTGGGGTAAAAAAAAAAAAAAAAAAAGGGGGCCTGGCCGAAGACGTGAGCAGAAGACGAAAATGTAATTATATAGAACTTATGCATGAAAAAACACAAATTGTAACACAATATGCAGATCTTAAGTGGGTTTAGTGAAAGTCTTGTCAGAATCAAAGATACCGCCATTATTATTTGTTAGAACTTAGAACAAATGTTAACCTTTTATTCATCTAATTACTGAGTCTCAGAGACAAGTCTCTAAACTTTATTTCTCTCTGCTCTATTCTCTTTGTTTTTGTAATATGTAGTGGGATGGGGAAATCAAACAAAATAATTAATAACGAACAATTAATTAACGAATTGTTTAATTTTATTTTTAATTGATTTATGTCTCGTCAAGTTCAATGAATAATGGTAAAAAAAAATTAAGTTGTTCCGAGAATGGGAAATAGGAAGAAAAAAATATGTTCAAACTTTTTACCAGACAGACGGACAGACAGACAGAGTTGATATAAGCTTTGTAAAAATCTTGATGCATCTTGATATTTGACCTCTAACAACTCCGTCTTCTGCAAAGGCAGTGTGGTCGAGAGTCTCAAGCCAGTAGGGGTCATCTCTGGGAGTTGCTCGTCCTACATGAGGATCAGCTCCAGGTACGTCCAGCACTACATGCCCAAAGAAGTAGAGATCTGCACATCTTATAGCTCGCCGATAACACACGATATAGCCGCTGGTGAGTTTTTATCCTTGGCCACTGGCCAGTATTATTATATGTGATATGATATATTCGTTTGTTAAAACCAGAGTTGCTTATTCAAGAACAGCTTTTTTGTTCAAGATTAAACAAACACTTTCTTTCTGTCATTAATGCACCACCTACTCATTTATTTTGTTCAATTCATGTATAAATGCAAAAACATTTACACCATTTCTAAAATGTAAAAAGTAGATAAAAATACAGCTTTTAATCACAGTCTTTTCTATATCAATGTTTAGCAAAATTTAAGCAGTAACCAATTAATTAATAAATGATATTTTTTAAATATTATTATATTCTTTGTATTATTAGTGATATAAAATAATATATTATGTCTTTTCTTTTGAATAAAATCTTATTTAAAAAAAAGGAGGCCCAAAAAGAGGCTAAAGCCCAGAAAAGAGGTGAATGAAATACCCAAAAAAGAGACAAAGAAAAGAGGCAAAAGCCCAAGGATTCCTAGGATGTAAACAGCTCGACAACTGAAGTCAAAAGCTAAAAAAAGCTGAGGTATCCTAAAAAAAAAATTAATAATTGATTTCAAAGCCTGGGCCAAAGCTCAGTTTGATACCAAGATGGAAGATCTGGAGCTTGAAATACCCAAAAGGAAAACCTATGCTGAAAAACCTCCTATCGGGAAGACCACAGTTTGAGATTCCAAGGGCTCCATTCATCGACCCAGAAGATTTTTCAGACAAGATCATCAACACCAATCCATTCCCAGAGCACAAGGCACGACTCAGACAAGAGATTGAAGCAATGAAAGCCTACTACGACTATCAACGGGAGCAGCAGAGACTGTTTATGCATGAGGACGACTTCATGGCCTTGCAGAGAACTCATCAAGCCTTTCAACAGCCACCAACTCAATCTAAGCTGGACAACGATGAGGCTATTACTTTGCTTGCCTAACATTATTAGAGTCAAAAATAAATTCTAGCTTTTAAAGGAACTAATAATGTTTCCACATAGTTATGGTATATACATATTTGATTGGTATAGTGAATTATGCTGTAGGCAGTGCTTCAAATACATTAATATTATTTCTTCAAAAAAAAAAAACTACTTCTACTTCCTTAGTACTCTAGTTATGGTGTCATAAGTCACTCCCAAATATTGTGTCATTTGTTAATCAATATTATCGAAGATATAATAAGGTACTTCTTAGACACGTATTTCTTTGCGGCAAGTTTTCGTTTTATGAAGATAAATGCCGTATCTTCTTTCATATCGACATGTCCTTTAATCTGCCGGGCCATTGGGGCACTACCTCTTTGCATTTCGTCAGCATCGGAGTCTGTTTCATTGAAAGGTCCGTCCATTCCCTATTATTTTCTTTCGCTTCTTTTGTCTGCCTCTGGCTCCCCTTCATGCAAAAGTTTTATGCACAAAGGTTTAAACTAAAATAGTTGAGACTTAATTTTAAATTAGTTTCTTA
Source organism: Biomphalaria glabrata (assembly GCF_947242115.1). NCBI lineage: Eukaryota > Metazoa > Mollusca > Gastropoda > Planorbidae > Biomphalaria > Biomphalaria glabrata. Next base: position 21,756,635 of record NC_074728.1, on the reverse strand, counting down.
CTTACTTTTATCTCTCCCCCCCCCCCCCCCCACTGAATAAAAAATAAATTAAATAAAGAAAAAAAAAGTACAGTTTCACTTTCAGACCATGTGATCTATAGAGCGTGTGGTGTTAATGTCATGTGGCCAGCAAAACGACCAACCGCCTAAACTTTCCCTAACTTAAGTCAGGTCTTGAGCTAAGTGGATCCAGGTGTGACCTAAAAATGCCGAAATTCATAATCTTCACTAAGATTTAACAAAAGTTGTTAAGTTAAAGCTAAAATAAAAAAAAAAAAATTTGCACTCCAGTAACCCCTTAAACCAAGGATCTCAGGTTCGGAAGCCAAACGCTTAACCACTCAGCCACCGCTTAACCACTCAGCCACCGCTTAACCACTCAGACACCGCTTAACCACTCAGACACCGCTTAACCACTCAGCCACCGCTTAACCACTCAGCCACCGCTTAACCACTCAGACACCGCTTAACCACTCAGAGACCGCTTAACCACTCAGCCACCGCTTAACCACTCAGACACCGCTTAACCACTCAGACACCACTTAGACACCGCTTAACCACTCAGACACCGCTTAACCACTCAGACACCGCTTAACCACTCAGACACCGCTTAACCACTCAGCCACCGCTTAGACACCGCTTAACCACTCAGACACAGCTTAACCACCCAGACACTGCTTAACCACTCAGCCACCGCTTAACCACTCAGACACCGCTTACCCACTCAGCCACCGCTTAACCACTCAACCACCGCTTACCCCAAATAAAAGACTGCAAAATATAAATATTTCTGATGTAAACTAGGCAACCCTCTTACTTCCCAACTCCCAGCTAAACATAGACGCATTGGCTTGCCTTGGACTTGTATACCGAGCAAGGATCGAATTTCACAAGATATATTTCAGTGTTTTACAAACCGTGGTTCGCGGAACACTATGCCTGAATATGTGTTTCACACACTTCTGGAATAATTAATTAATAGGCCAGGAAGTGAATTAATCTATCTTGAACATAAGTGTTTCGTTAATTGCTCAGAATGTGCGAAGTGTTCCCTTAAGGAACCTTGTGGGAAACACTGCAGATGGCAGGAGAGCTTCTAAGAGACTCTATGTAAGCGCTTTTCAACATCGACCCTAGCTGTGAGAATCAAGACATAAGCCGACATGGAGGGCAAACATAAGGGAAGGGCTCCTGTGTCCTATATGGTGAACTTAACAGACATAGAACGAAGTCAGAAAAAGCTGCAGCGTGTCGTGTGTTAGGCGCTTCCGCGCTGTGTCTGATGCAGGTAAATCAAACGGAGGTAACACGCTTATTCAAATAACGAAAACCAATAACACAGGCGAAAGGCCAACAATATAAAATAGTCGATGCTGAATGCGAATGTGATAACATAGGCCGAATGATAACGAAGGCAACCGTGGAATGTAGTCAAGCTAAATCTTTACGTTAATACAAAAAAAAAAAAAAAACTGCCTCTCTTTAAATCCTTTAGAAGTATTCTGCTTACGTTTAGATATTCTTCCTCAAAACCTAAGTCTTGTTTTTACTAGTCGCGTCAAAAACGTCCCCTAGTTGCGAAACAAATAACTAATTCCTAATCGTGGTATTACTGGAGGTTATATACTTCAAACTCTTGACGGAGGAAGTGTATCAAGGAGTGGCCTCTTTGGTCACACGGGAAGCTGCTAAGACGTGAAATGCCACAGAACATATAGTACTAATATTTATTGTAAAAAAAATCACACCAATGCTTCCGTATAGCAGGGGAGATAACCATGATAAATCCGAATGTCCTCTTCAGATATGCCTCTACCACAGTATATGTTTGGACAGAGGTATGACACACCGGCCATCTTGGGGAGAGCGTCCCACGAGATGTTCTTTTTTGTGGCCACTAGTTCTGGAACGAACATCTTTTTGCCCATGAACCATCAGTCTGTGAAAGAATACAAGCTGAAATACCCAGAGGATGTCCGAGTTGTAAGTCCATACTTAGTTTTTAATCCGAAATAGAACAAGCAAAGCATTACCAAAAAAAAAAATACTTCAAAAAAAAAAATAAAAAAAAAATAGCAAAGCTTATATAAAGGGGAAAAACTTCGTCCTTAAAACTATATTTACCAATAATGTAGACGCTATATCCCTTATTCGATATCAAACAAAATTATTAATCACCAATAATTAATTAGTAATTTGATAATTTTTAAAATTTGTTTTATGCTTTTAAGGTTCAATAAATACATTTCTAAAGTTTGAACTTGATCGGGGCTAGTGATGGGCAAAAGTTAACTACAAAGTTTGAAACTCTTATTTAAACTCAAAAATTTAATTAAGGCCATAGTACAAAAAGGAAACACTTTCAACACCACAATAGCTGTCACATTAATATTCTTTTAGTTACAAAATAAAAAGTTCAATAAATTTTGTAAAACTTTTCAACATGTGGTAGCGGTTGAAACGCACATCCCTGTTTTCTGGTCATGTGATATCAACAACTTTGATTATCAAAAAAATGATGCAGTTAACAACTATTTTGTCAGTCTGTATTTGAAGAGGGTAAAGTAAAAGTTAGAAGTCAATATGTGCACTTGAAAGTAGCAGTATCATAAAATGTTTTTTGCCAAAAGGTCTATGCAGTATTATGAATCAGGTTGTTCCGATTTTGAATCTTTTTCAATGTAGGCTGGGTGTTTCTACACACAACTCCCCCTTTGCAGACACTGCGACCACCCTTATGAAACCTTAAACCATATCCTCTTTGAATGCCCCTCCCAAATCCACCTTAGGCAGACCCTACTTCCACTACAGCCCAACATAACCAACACCATGTACGACGGTGCTGAACAACTGAAGAAAACAGCACACTTTTTTCCTTGGCACAGTCTGCAAAAGAGCTAACAGCTCAGCAGCAATAAAGCTGTCTAGAAGAAGAAGAAGAATCTTTTTTCAGAGTCACGTGGTGGTGTTATTTTGTGCTAGTTTATGATGGGAATCTGATAGGCATGTTATTTAGTGGTTTTAATCAATTCACTAGGGGCAAACAGTAGTTTAATTAACAGCAGGAACATCAAGTGCCACCTTTTAATATCTTAAGCCTTAGATGAAGCCAAAGAGTATCATATATTCTTGTCTTTAGACTTATTATTAAGATCTAGGTCTAAATGTAAATTTAGGCCTGTGTTATTACGAACATTAGGATGTCCAACTCTATATAAAAAAAAATCCAAACCTCCTTGCCCAAAAAGTAAATGGACTGTGTCCAACTAATTTTAACAGCCTGGTCAGCGAGACACACATGTAGGCCTATATTGTACCGAAGTGTGTAGTCGATGATACCATAGTATTAATTGTATGTTGAGTGGTCAGACAAGGTATTGACACATAGGCATGGTTAGTCAAGCATGTACTAGATCTATCTTTACACTAAAATAGTTACACAATTTACCGGTATTAGTAAGATTTCCCATAATATAATAAAGTGTACAACACAATATATAAAAAAAAAAGTAACCATTTTTTTTAAAGGTTTTAATTCAAGGCAAAAACTCAAGCACACATATTTATTTATATATCTATTTATTTATTTTGAAATTTTATTGTGCAATAACGTTTATGTAAGAAACATCTTCCTTATTACTGATTTTATTATGGAGAAATATTTCTACAATGTTAAAATAATTAGATCGAACCGTAGGCATACATCGGATAGACTAGCTAGATCTACATTATCCTCGCCGCCACCCTCCCCCCACACCAAAAGTTATAAATATTTTAGAGTTTATTAATTACTGTTCGGTTCAGTGTAACTTATCTTATCTTATATAATACAGACGTTACTTCAAAAAAGAAGATGATTACGTCCTACGCGTCTTGCATTTAGTCATGCATATTAACAAAAGACTTAAATTCTGCCAAGTCACTGGTTTTCCTATCTTTTGAAATTCATGATAAACTTTTAGTTTTGCTACTTTATTTCAGTTGAAACCTTGTTTAGTTTAACCTTTTAAATTTAGTTCTATTCCAATCACTACATTGAGCGTTAGAGAAATAACGTGTTCAGTTATCGAAGGGGATGTATTAGCCGTATCTGTGAATACTGATGGATTAATTTCCCTTGTCGGTATCAAACGTAATAATTATTTACTAGTAATTATTGACTTATTGGTTAATATTTCAAAATTTGTTCATGTCTTGTCTATGTCAATAAATAATTGTGCCAAGTTTCAACTTGATCCTAGAATGGATGTGGAAGAAATTACGTTTACAAACCTTTTACCAGACAGACAGACAGACAGGTAGGCAGGCGCCCCAAGGGCAGACCACGAGTACGGTGGCTTGATGACGTTGTGGTAGATCTACAACAGCTCAAAGTCCGGGCATGGAAATGTATAGCACAGGATAGATCAGATTGGAGAGATGTGCTTCAGCAGGCCAGGGTAGGATAAAGCGAGAAAAAGAGAGAAATAAATGAGAGAGAGAAAGAGAGAAAAAGAGAAACGGCGAGATAGTCTTTTGTCTCTGAAATCTCCCTCCCCTTCCATAGATAAACACTGTGCCTAGAGTTTCAAAAACATGCAAATAACAAAAACCAAAAAAAAAACAACAACAAGGAAAGCTTATCTAAGGTGAATATAACGCATTGACATCCGCCGGAAACAATCACACCTTTCAATATGTAACAACATAAATTAGCTATAACTATTTATTTAAGTACCAGATTATCTGTTGATCAATGATCACTGTATTATAGTTAACAATGAATAATGGTGCAAAGTTTTAACTTGATCCTAAACTGGGGAGTGAGAGAAATGACGTGTACAATATTTGTACCAGACAGACAGAGTGAGTTGATACAAGCCTCGCAATAACGTTTTTATTTTTTTTCTATTTTAATTTTTTTTTTTTTTAAATAGGCGCCGTTAAATTTCAGCCAGTACGAAAGAGGCCCCCGTCGGGTAGTTGCAACGAAAACCTTTTCCGCCGCCCTGGTCCTGACGTCCACGTGTGGGGGCGCCGTAGAGCAAGGCGGCCCATCGATCGTATCCATCTTACACGCAGACATCTTCCATAAGGTCTACGTCTGGCGGTAAGGTGATAAACTGTATAAGTCTTACACTTTTACGTAATTACCTTGAAGAGTCGATATGATAAATTTGTTGATATGTAAATACGTTGAAGTTCAATGTAAAACCTTAAACGGAGGCATATAATGGACCTGTTTTAAAGTCCTCCACCCTTTCAGACCCGGCGATCTATTGGGTAGATGATGTTAAGATCATCTGTTTCTTTGGCTAAAGGTTTATTAGTATGATGTCATGTGGCCAGCATAACGATCAACCGCCTTTACTTTCCCCAACTGAAGTCGGGTAACCATTAGAGTTGGGTGGACTCTGGGGTGCCGAATTTCAAAATACAAGTCTTTACCAAGATTCGAACCCATGACCCCAGGTTCGGAAGCCAAGCGTTTAACCACACAGCCACCGTGCCCCCCTCTCCCCCCCTATAATTCACGTGTTTTGAGCAGGCTATTGTACGGCGGTGAGTCAAGGATAACTTCAGAGAAAAAAAGGGCTAAAAGTATTTTTTTTTCTCATTGTGCTGCCGTTTGGAGAATCCTTAAAATCACATGGCAAGTGAGAGTGTAACACTGAGATATTTGCTCGATCGGGTCTTCCCAGAATCTTGGCTTCCTCTCAGACAGCGCCGCCTGCTCTGGCTTCGTAATGTCCGCCGGACGGACGATGAACGTATGCCGAACTTTATGGACCTCTTGCGACGGGCACATGGAAAAATGGTCGTCTCCACCTGCAATATGTGATTGTAGTCAAACGAGATCTCAAAATAGTGGACATTGATGTTATCTACTGGGACGACATTAGCCGTAGGCCGTGGAGAGAGATGGTGACAAAGAAAGCTAGGGACAGGGAAAAAAACATAGGCCTCAACTATGGAATAAAGCATGCCAAACTATAAAAAAATGGTTGGTCCCTCTTCCATCAAAGCCAATTCTATTTTCTCCCGTGTTACATGTTGACTGGAATGCCATTCGGTAGTGCTCTGCAGTAGAATAAAACATAGTTTTAGGAGATAAACCATAGTCGTTCAAAGTCGTTGAAAAGTTTAAATGTTAATTACTTTTGTGTTAATATGCAGATTTATTTAATGTTTACATGTGTCTTTAATTGATATTTTGTCACGTTTATAAGTTAAATTATTGTAATTGCGATAGGTGGATATACTGATATATCAATATACACTGTCTACATTTGAAGAGTCTATTTACTAATAAGATAGGCTAATAAGATAAGATGACTGATAGGATAGGTTAATAAAATAAGATGACTGATAGGATAGGTTAATAAGATAAGATACTATATATGTTAATGTGTTGTAATCTGGGAATACTTATACTATGTGCTATGTATATTTGGAGTAATGATGTTAGTATGGTGTGTTGTTTTCAAGTTATAATATTAAACTTTATATTTTGTAATATGTACTCTGAATTGCATTGAAATTTACATTAGTTCGTTGATTCTCTGTTATATTCAGCTCTTAGGTGGTTCTCACATTGTTGCATTTATTTCACCACTTTACAGCGTTTTAAAATATATTTAAACATATTGGTTATAGACCTATGAGTGCAGTCAGAAATGTGAAACTCTTTTACAGTAATTGAGAAACGAGATACACATAACCATGCCATGCAATATCTGTTATTTATAGAATATTCAAATATTTCAGGTTACCTCCCTTCGCAAACATGGACCATTACGTAATAATAATATGCGAGAGGTCAACGGTCATTACTATAAACGGGAAGGATCCAAAGTAAGACATTCAGGACTTCTTTATACATTGTAGATTTTATATACTCTTAGTCATTATTTTTATATTTTCACCATAAATTTAGGTTATACATTTGTATATTATTGCAGTAAAAAAGTTGAAAAGTAAAAATTTCAGACCTGATCTCAACTCATCATTTCATCTCTACCTGTGATCCAGTCTGGGCATTTGATCAGCTTCCTCCAGGCGTCTAGGTTCATGGCGCGTGCCTCAAACTGTGCACACGTTTTCCCCGTCTGCTTGACATTTGGTTCCAAATCTTGGCGCCATGTATTTCTGAGCCTTCCGCTCTTCCTCTTTTCTTGGGGGGTTCCATCTGAGGGCTTGTCGTGTAATGTATAGAACAATATAGTCAATGAAACCATTAGCATTATGATTAAACCTGATGTTTTTATTTGTGTCAAGTTTTAGTATACAAGACATTTTTAGCACAGAGTACTCCCCATACGTGCAAAAAGAGGTCATGTTGACTGATGCCCATGTGGTCGTCTCGTCTGACAGTGTGTTTGGCTGTTACTTTTACGGCCTTGGTCAAAGCTCGTACGTGACCATCGGAGGCCTGGAGTATCGCGATGAACGGAAGGTAAATAAAGCTACAATAACATTTCTAAATAAGCTTAAGATTAGTGTGGAACCGGGAACATGGTGGCTAGGTGGTAAAGCGATAAGCGTCCGACCCGGTAGATTCCAGGTTCGAATCTAGGCAAAGACTCGTATTTTTGAATTCACGGATTTTTAGGACGCCTCCAAGTCCACCCAACTCTTGTGGATGCCTGAGTTTAGTTGTGCTGGTCACATGACTACCTCGTTAACCATCGGTCTTAGAAACAGATGACCTTAACATCATCTACAAGGTCTGTAGGGGAACGTTTTTAAGATAAGTGTTGCTTTTAAGATATGTGTTGCTTTTTAAGATATGTGTTGCTTTTTAAGATAGGTGTTGTTTTTTAAGATAAGAGTTGCTTTTTAAGATAGGTGTTGTTTTTTTAAGATAAGTGTTGCTTTTTAAGATAGGTGCTGTTTTTTAAGATAAGTGTTGCTTTGATACTCATAAAAAAGAAATGATGGACAAAGAAGAAACTGTTTCCTTTTTTGTGTGTCGTATCTCACAGATCACCCAGGACGAATGTAAAACACAAACTTTTAAACTTTAAATATAGAAGAATCCTTTCTTATAACTCTCCATACTATGCATTCAAGACAATCTGATGGTAACATCAAGACATCTTGACAATCTGATGGTAACATCAAGACATCATGACAATCTGATGGTAACATCAAGACATCATGACAATCTGATGGTAACATCAAGACATCATGACAATCTGATGGTAACATCAAGACATCATGACAATCAGCATCCAAAGTATCGTGTTAACTTCAATTCGTAATCTACTGCCTAATGCTGTGTATATTTTAATTACGAAGTAACTGCCTTAATGATCTCTCAGTTCCTGGACTAAAAGATTTGAACTTTCTGAATTTTGATTAGCTGGAATGTGTCCATACTAAAGCCAAAGCCAACGACAAGGTAGATAATGACTGCGATGGTTCCGTGGACGAGGAGAGCGTGAACGGCAAAGGTTTGAGACTATCCCGTGATTTTGTACAAATATATATATATTTCATATTTCCATTTCTTCTAATACGCAACTCAATGAACTTTATATGTTGTGTCTGTTCTATTGATGTGAATGTTTCTGTTGTGTTGTCTTTGTATGAGAAAAGAGTCCTTGTAATCACAACAAATTTCCGTAACCATAAGGATCGATAAAGCAGTCTTAGTCTTAGTCTTAGTCTTAGATCGTAACAGCAAAAAAAAAATAATAATAATAATAATAAAAATATAAAAATATTTAAAAAAAAATAAAAATAAAAGTTTTTAAACATACTTAAAAAAACACAAAGTTTATATCAAGTGTAATTGTAGCCTATTAACTAGTTAGGAGCAGTCATGTAACTATATGCACTATTGACGTATTAAATCTGTGCGATAAAAACTATTTTACCGATTTTTTTGTTTTGCTATTAACTTTCTCAATGCGCTATGATCCTACCACTTGTCTGGACCAGTTGGGAAAGGGGGAGTTGTGAATGTCTACATGATCTTTTTTTTTTTAATGCATAAGGGGACTAATCCAACTTATACCACAACATGTCAAGGACGATTTCTTCCCCTTTGTTTGAGATACAAAACAAAATAATTAATTATCAATAGTTAATTAACTAATTGTTTTTTTTTTTTTGTTGTTTTTTTTTAAATAGATTCTTGTGTAGTCAGGTAAAAAAATAATTGTGCAAAATTTCAGTTTATTCCGAGATTGGGTTTGTGAGAAATAACGTAAACAAACTTTTACCAGACAGACAGAAAGACAGAATGAATTCATATAAGCTTTGAAAAAAGAGGAGGGTAAAAAAAAAAAAGAAAGTGAAGCCAGGGTCAGGCAGGTGAGATTTTATAGCAAAGAAAATAAAACAAAGCAAAAACAAACCAATTATTTATTTGTTATTATCGTTTATATGAGCTCACTATTTTGTTCAAAGCATATTATTCATCTTTTAACTGCTACCTTTCTACAATGCTAATTTACAGCTAGTGTTAATGCTATCATATATACAAAGTTATTGTTATGATAGTTTAGCATCATTCATGTTAACATAATCTTATAAGTCTAGTTAAAGTTATGTTATCATTCTTGTTCACGTAATCGCGTCATTCTAATTCAAGTAATCGTATCACTTTAGTTAAAGTAATCGTATCATTCTAGTTAAAGTGATCGTATCTTTCTAGTTAAAGTGATCGTATCATCCTAGTTAAAGTAATCGTATCATCCTAGTTAAAGTAATCGTATCATCCTAGTTAAAGTAATCGTATCATCCTAGTTAAAGTAATCGTATCATCCTAGTTAAAGTAATCGTATCATCCTAGTTAAAGTAATCGTATCATCCTAGTTAAAGTAATCGTATCATTGTTTGTCAATGTAATGTCATCCTTCTTATTCAATTTTGTATTTATAATGTATCTAATATTTGCCTATGCAGATGATGACAAAGACAACATGTGCGATGAAGATTTTGCCTCAGAAGAAGGTAGCCTGTATAAAATAACATGAGACGAATTTAGCTAGTTCCTACATCCCTTTTTGCTACATTTTGGTGGTTTAGTCCCCTTAAACAATTTTAAACACCTTTTCTCACTCACACATTCTCTGATCAAGTTGATACTTTGAACAATTAATTTCTTGTACCCAATAGAACATAAACCAATAAACAAAAATACTCAATTAGTCATATTATTATTGGTAAGGAATTTTTCCGGTTTGATCTAGAATAAGGGAGATAAATTGTACATTATTGGTAGATATAGTTTTAAGAACGGAGTTCTTCCCCTTTAGATCTGTATCCATTTCCAGGTGATGCGGTGTCTTACAATTGGGGTCCAAGGTGTCTTTTGAACTGTTCCGGATGCGTTGATGGCTGTTCCTCCATCGACGGCCTTTGCGACCAGTGCAAGACAGGTTACGAGACAGAGTTTACAGGTTGTGATAAATGTAAGTATCCCAAAAAATTAAATCGATGAACTGTCGCCTTTCAGTGTCACTTCATGTGCGCTCCAAGGTCTCAAGAGAAGTGTAAACAGAGTGTTTACTTACACAATGCTTTCGATAACAATCCGATTCATAGACAGAAGAGTGTAGAACGAAGGGGAAATTATTACAAATGAAAAGTTTTTATTTCCTTTTCTGTTTTAGCTTTTTCTATTTATAAACCTATTAAAGATAAGCTTAAATAACTGTCTTTGAATATGTTTCAAGCTTAAGGTTAAGTAATTTATATTTACTTATTATTTGAATTATTCTGTATGCTAATAGTTTGTGCTCAATTTCTTTTAGTGTTAAAGTCTTTTTTGTGTGTGTAAAAGAGCTGTTCTTTGTTAACCTAAAGGAGTAACTCCAACATACTCTTGTCAAGGATTATCAGACATTGTTTCTGAAAAAGTAAAATTATATCGATCGTCCAATGTCATTGGAGATGGGTCCGCAGAGAGATATAGAGATGCAGATCTTAGAAAGTGGAGATGGATTGATCACACCCTTAGAAAGGATCCGCAGGTCGAATTAGGTTGGGTGTGTATATCTTATCTTATAAATTACAGATTTTACTTCAAAAGAGAAGATAATTGCGTCCTACACAGTGGCGTAGCTAGGGTGGGGGAGAATTTGAAAATCCCCCGGGCCCCCAACTTGAGTGGGCCCCAAAATGAGTGTCTTTTTTTTTTACAATAAATATTAAACATTACGTAAAATGCAGGGGCCCCCAAAGTGGTCAATTCCCCTGGGCCTCCAAATGATAGGAAATTTCTAGCTACGCCCCTGGTCCTACAAGAGATATAGGATGTGATATATATGATATGTTTTGTACACTTATACTCACATATTGAAGATTTTCAGGACTGAATTATGTCAAGGGCGCTAGCTTGAATCTCAATATTGTCAACTGAACAGCCATAACCGGAAGAGCCTAGAAAATTATTTGATTCTACGCGCTAAAGAGTGCACAGAACTACTCATAAGGCTTTCAAAACTAACTTAGCTTATCAACGCTTAGTTTATTTTTGTACACTGGATTCACTATAAGATGCTAGTTTCTAAAACACCATTTCCTTTATTTTCTTTCTTATTATTTGCGTGCTCCCCAGTTGTGTGTGAGCCTTATAGATATGGACTGAGATGTGAAGGGGACTGCATTGAGAAATGTGGAGAAGATTGTGAGAACCATCGCATTGGCACGTGTCCAGGTATCAGACCTCAGAAAACTTGTCTCTTTGCTCATAATTGCACATAATTTTTTCCTTTTTTTTCAACATTTTTCGCATCTTTTGTGACAATGGACCTCATTCACCAATCCTAAATAAACACATTTAGCCACGTCATAATATTGATAAAACAATGAAAAATACATATCACGTGACAGCCTTTATGGATTACATAATTTGTTCAGAAGATATAGAGAATCACGAGGCTAAATGTTTTCAACATTGTTCGCATCTTTTGTGACAATGGACCTCATTCACTAATCGTAAATAAACACATTTAGCCACGTCAATATATTGATAAAACAATGAAAAATACATATCGGGTGACAGCCTTTATGGATTACATTTGTATAGAAGATATAGAGAATCACGCGGCTAAATGTTGTCTGTTTATGATTGGTGAATGAGTCCCATTATTTGTTAAATGATAAAGATATGGGCTTACTAGAAATACATTATGCAGCGTCTAGAAATTATATTTTACAAAACTTATTTATCAACTTCTATCAACTCACTCTGTCTGTCTGTCTGTCTAGTAAAAGGTGTGTATGGAATTTAGCTCTTGTATAGGAGAGTAATCCTAGAAGGATTATGGGCACGACATGGCCTAAATTGTGCCGATGTGCCAAAAACTCAAACTCTTTCCAACACCAATTCTCTGAAAGGTTGAAACATTTCACAAATTTATTGGCATAGACAAGACTTGAATCAATAAAAAAAAAACTAACCACTTAGTCAATTAATTACTGGTAATTAATTATTTTGTTTGATAATAACAAGCGAAAACAATCATTCAGTATTCGCATATATGGCTAAATATGTAGCGAAGAATTTATTTGTGTTTTATATACAGAAGAAAAATGTTGAGACTTTTTACCAGACAGACAGGCAGACAGACAAACAGAGTTTATATAACTTTGTAATTATGTAAAATGGTTTTCCTTTTTTGAATGTCTTAGTCTTATTAGATCAAGAATGTCGGTGAAAAAAAAAACCTATTTTAATGGTGAATACAGTTATTTCTCTTGCAGAGCACGCCGAAGAAGAAAGATCGCTCTGGGCTCGTGTCTGGGACATCCTCTACATAAGTCTAATCATACTGGCCGCTTTGCTCGTATTGATACTTTTACTTCTACTCCTGAGTAAACTGTCGTAAGTATTTGATTAGAATGACACAATGCTTGTTTCCCTTTTTACAAAGGTTACCAGAGCTTATATCAACTCTTGTCTGTCTGTCTGTCTGTCTGTCTTGGTAAAAAGTTGGAACATGTTTTTCTCTCATTTCCCATTTTCCGATCAAGTTTAAACTTTCCATAAACACTCCTTGAAACTGACAAGACATTAATCGATCAAAATATTAAACAATTAGTTAATTAATTATTGGTGATAATTTATTTTGTTTGATTTCGACATAAGGGGAATAATTGTGCTTAATGAGATGTATATATTTATATATACACACACGTATGGATACAGTCCCCTTTATTACATTTAGACACGTTTTTTTCTCCCACTTCCCATTCTCGGATCAAGTTGAAGTTTTGCATAATTATTCATAGTCGATAGCAACACACGAATCAATCCAAAAAATTAACCCATTCGTTTATCGTTTAGCCCTAATTAATAAATTTTGTTTTATATAACAGGAATGGAGCTAAACCCTGTAATTAGATGTTATCATTTATTTTGACTAGTAGGGAAAATGGGGAGGGGGGGGAGAGGAGAAAGAAGTGGATATCTGGTTAAGTTTTACCGTAATTGCTTTTTGAATGTATTTATATAAAAATATAGGGAAACGAACTGAATTTCGAAGTCATGGCTTAAGCCGACAACCTAACCACTCTGCTAGCGAGATGTCTATGTGAATAGAAGATTGTATAGTTATGTATTGTTTGTTGCAAACTTACTTTGAAGCGGCGACCTATAAAGGGACTAATACAGCTTATGCCACCTCTTCAGTCAAGTACAGTTTCTTTCCCTTGTTCGATACCAAACAAAATAATTAGTTAAGAATAGTTAATTAACTAATTGTTTATTTTTTTAGCGGCCCACGAAAGGGGGATAGCCATTTTAGGCTATGAATAAGAGATTAGCCCTTTAACAAAACAGTTATATCGATTAGATAATCATTCAATCACCACCAGTTTAACTTCAACTTCACCTTCTTCACCTATCCCTTAGTCTGTTGGACCGTTGGGGCGCCAAACAAAATCCGTCAACCGTCTTTCTCCATTTCTCACTGTCCTTTGCCTTGGATAGAATTTCATTCACTGACGGGCCTGTCCTTTCTTTGAAGTTGTCTTCCAACCGCTTTCTTTGTCTGCCTCTCCTGTTTTTTTTTTCCTAATACTGTTCCCTGAAGGAAGGTCTTTGCGAGCCCTGAGAACGTTGTGATGTGGCCATAGTGTTTGAGCTTACGTTTTTTGACAGTGGTTAGCAGGTCATAGTGGTGTCCGGTTGCTGTAATAGTTCTGTTTCTAATCTCTTCAGTTCATGATGCGGTCTTCTCAAGTGACATCTAGGATTTAACTACAGCTTCATAAGTATCAGCTCATTGAATACATATGCATATTAACAATGTAATAATAAAATTAATAAATATCCGTATCCTGTAGTATCAAATTGTCAGTCGAACAAATAATACAACAGTGTAGGCAACAGTTACGACACGAGCGCGACTCTTCTTTTTTGTATCGACGGAGATAGGATTGTAGTTGTTAATAGTTTGTAGTTCATAGTTTCAGATATTTTTTTTCTCTGAGAATATTAAGACCTGCCATTTTGCCTGCCTGAGAGGACCAGTTTGGGAGTCGATTTTTTGAGTTTTTGTTTCCACACAAACCTTTTTTTTTTTAAATTGAATTCTTGTTTTGTTAGGTTAAGGAAATAATTGTGCGAAATTTCAGCTTGATCCGAGATTGGGTGTCGGACATATAACAAGTGCAAACATTTTACCAGTCAGACAGAGTGAGTTGATGTAAGCTTTGTAAAAAGTTCTTCAAAACCAAAATTGTATATTTTTGTACACGTTATTTCTCCCACATCCATTCTCGGATCAAATCGAAACTTTACACAATTATTTGTTGTACCTGACAAGACATGAATCAAACAAAAATAATTATCAAATTTGTTAAATAATTATTGGTAATTAATTATTTTGTCTGATATCGGGAAAAGGGAAATAAATGCTAGTTATTGATAGATTCGGCTGTGTATATGGAGTTATTTCCCTTATTACTCCTTGTACACATTTTCTTCCACTACACATTCTTGGATCAAGTTTAATTTTTTTTATTACTCATAGTCGATGACAATACATAAATCAATTTTAAAATGTATTTATTTATTTAGTTTCATATAGAAAAATGGAGCTTATTCGTGCAATATTGAGATATATGGTATTGATTGAACTGTTTTTCCGCTTAGATATGCTTAGTTTAAAAACAATAATTTCTTTTCAGACGTCATTGTGAGAAAACAGTAGCCCCAATAAAATCCCTATTCCACAAAAAGTCCCAGGTCAGGTATCCTAACCCCTCAATATACATCGATGGCAGATCTCAAGCCGTAGGGAATGAAGGAAAGTCGCCGAGTTTGTCTGGTCAAGGGTCAAGTAGCTCCAGCTCCTCCAGCTCAGACAATGTTGAAGAAGTCGGCTTTGGTGTGGACATTGACGTCACCAAGAAAAAGCTCAGTCTCACCTTTATGAAAGCTCTTGAAAAACCAAAGTGAAAATGAAGATAGAGCGTCACGCATTTGTCTGTAAAAAGAACGATAATTGAGCTCTATTATTAGCACAGCCTTCCACCTTATTTATATCCTAAATGTTATTTTGTATTGCAACTTAATTATAAATAAGGTCATATACAATATACAGGACCCTGAATAAGAGTGCTTTTTTAAAAATCACTTTCTGACCTTGAGAACCATAGCGCAAATGATTTAAAGCTTATTACAATCTATGTTTGGGGTCCTGGGTTTAAATCTCAGTGAAGACTGGGATTTTTAATTTCAGGATTCTTAGAGTCCACCCAACTCTATGGGTTACCTAACTTTAGTTGGGGATAGTAAAGGCGGTTGGTCGTTGTGCTGGTCACATGACACCCTGCTCGTTAACTAAAGGCCAAAGAAACAGATGACCTTAACATCGTCTGCCCTAGAGATTACAAGCTCTGAAAGTTCGAAAAGATCCCGAAAGTAAACATCCCAGTCTTCACCAGGACCTGAACCCAGAACCCCCGGTTTGGACGCCAAGCGGTTTACCCGCTCAGCCATCGCGCCTCCAGATTTGATTGTAGTTTGTATTATTATTGTAAGCTAGTGATTATTGTTTTGCATTTGTTAAAAAGTAATAAATACACATTTATCACAATTTCTTAATAAATGTTTTTATTCATTTATTGTTTCTTCCGTATCTCCTTGTGTTCTGTTTTTATAAATGTAAGAACGTGTCTTTCAGATTAATACGTGCCAACTCTTACCTTACCTTACCCATCCCTTAGTCTGTTGGGGCACAATGCAGGATTCGTCGACCGTCTTTCTCCATCTCTCTCTGTTTTTTTTTTTTTTACTTAGAATCTTTTTCAATGGCAGGCCCTTCCATTCTTTTATGTTGTCCTCCCATCGCTTTCTCTGTCTGCCTCTTCTTCTTCTGCTACCTCTAACCTCCTGAAAAATATAAAATCTCAAAACTGGAGAGCATTGATTTCCTTTTTATCACGAACTGCTACGTTCCTTAAGTTCATGTAGTGCGCAAACTTGGAGTTTTCTTTGACTCAACACAATCTTTCGACCCACACATAAGTCAGCTCTGCAAAGGTCTTTATCTGCAGCTGCGAGGATTAGGCCAGATCCGACCTTATTTAACGACGTGGCATTCCTACTCTCCCGCCATGACTACCGCAACGCCGTGCTAGCAGGTATACCCGATGACTAAATCGCCTAGCTGTTGTGGTAGTAAGTGTATGTGTTTTGAGTGCCTGGTAGTGCAGTGTGTGTGTGTGTGTGTGCCTGTGTATGAAATGACCAGTTGACCTTCATTGTACATGGTTGAGTGAACAGCAAAGAAAGTATGTAAGTCAGGACTGTGTAAAAGTGGGCCAGACTCATAACAAGATGCTGGAGTAAAGAAGACTAATAAAGTCAATGTATTAATTGAGACTCTTGTTGTTTTAGTGGGTCTATTACAGCTGTAACGAATATAGAACAACGCCGCATGGTTAGTCCTAAGAAAAACAAGACGAGATTCTGCTACTGCTCTTTGGCGCACACTCCATTGGCTTCCTGTGATATCAAGTGTCGACTATAAGGTGGTCACACTTTGTCATCAGTTTATCTTTTATAAAGAAATTCCCTTGTTACCTTAGCGAACTCATCACTCCATATGTCCCTCAAAGAGACCTGCGCTCTATGGACTCAACGCTTATAGTGGTGCCACGTTTCTCCCTCAAAAGCTATGCGGGCTTTTTCAGTGCACGGCCCAAAGGTTTGGAACTTACTACCCATAAATCTCTGACAACATGCTACACTACATTCAAGAAGAATGTTAAGATCTTTCTGTTTAAAACATTTTAGATTAGTTTGTCATTTTAACTCTCGTTTTTATGTTTATAATGGTATCATAACGCACTGAGCCTACATTCAGAACCCATCGCTAACCTCACCATAGAAACAAACGCACTCCATAACACAACAACAGGAATCGAATCTCAGACCAGACAACCGATGACGCCGTTGATAAAATAGTATTATTATTAAAATAGAAATAGAAGCGGGAAGCACTAGCGGATCCAGACCTTTGGAGTGAGGGGGCGATTTTTTTCCAAACCCTAACCTGCTAATGATTGCATTTGGCATTAAATAATAGGGGTGGCAGCCAAGCACTTGCAAATTTACCGTCCAGGCTTTCCCCCAGCAATGGAGAGGTCACTCCATCTCTGACAGTAATGTCTGAAAAAAATACGGAGAGTGGTAGCTACCGAGCTGATTGGCGTAAGCTGGAACGCCAGGGACCCCTCTCGGCGGTAGGAGGGGCTTTTTAGCCTGACTGGATAGCTGTTGCCAGCCTTAAGCCGAGCAGCTCTGTGACAATAAGGTGCTATCCCGCCACAGCTAGCCGCACCACTGTTTGCGTTGTGCTAAGACAAAATAAAAAAGCAAACAGTTCACCTGCCAATAAAAAGCAACGGTGCCTGGTGATTACATCTGCCCAACGGCAGCTGTGTATCAAGGATTGGCCTCTTTAGTCACACAAGAAGTTGCAAAGCAGAATGATAATCTCTCGAGACGTAAAATGCCACTGAGTACTGATACAACTATGTAGCTTATCTGGTCGCCATCTTTCTTGTAACACACGCAAACTCTTAATGTTAATTTTGTTTTGTTTATTTTAAAACTAAGATTAATAACTATAGAAAGCTACATACTTTTATTGCTTATATACACACGAAAAAACACACTTTATTTGCTGTCTGAACTCATTGTAATGAGTATAATATTTATCGAGACAGAGAAACCAAATCTCTGGAAATTTTAACCATTTCTAAGCGATAGTGTTTGCACATTGGCACTGCATGAAGTTCATTAAGGATTATTTCATAATTGGGATTAGGCTAATATGGTATGAACTACTTATGTCAAACTTACCACTGACTGACTGATTCTTGAAGAGATCGCTCAAACTGTCGTACTGATTAGCATTCAGTTTCTTACGCACAGGGCCGGCGTTACGAAATGCGGAGGCCCAACTTAATGGATGCCCGCGAAGCCCATCTTCTATTCTTTTTTTTTTTTACAATAACAACTATTACTATTCATTAGATCATGATACCGACATTTCTTATACAACGTTCATGGGAAGCAACTCAAAACACAACTTCACAAGCAAATCGCTGTACATCTAGTCTATAAAACAAAGTATCAAAACTAATTTAAAAAAAAAAAATCAGTTACCATTAAAATATAATGACACATTATAATCTATAAAATGGAATTTTCTTATTCTTCTCTTCGAGAAATTTGTTAGAAATGTTTTATATTTAATGTCTCAGCTTTATTAAAACGTTACACAAAAGCATAAAAGTTTAACAAAAAATTTCTAAACACAAACGTTCCAACCGGCCGTACATATTAATACAGTAGCGGAGCGAAAAATTTGCGATCAATAGGGACCCGGGGTCTTGACCTCTTTGGAGGCCCCTGCATTTTAACATTCGACATTATGACATGAGATAATGGCTTAATGTTTAATAAAAAAATAAAATTTCAAACAATCATTTGGGGCCCCCTCTCAAGTGGGGGCTCGGGGGGGGGGGGGATTTTCAAATTATCCTCCCTCCCCCCACCCTAGATACGCCACTGTATTTATAGTTTGTATATCTAAGATTAAAAAAAAATATTTGTGCTAAAAATATTGAGATCTGCCTTTTTTACCAGGTCTCTTTACCAAACACATGTCTGTTGTTACTGGTTGCTGGCTTCTAGTACCATATTGAGGACGAGTATGTCCATTTGTACCTGATGTATATGTTAACTTAATAAAACTTTAAAATGCCGATACAACTATGTAGCTAATCTGGTCGCCATTCTT
This sequence comes from Biomphalaria glabrata, assembly GCF_947242115.1. Lineage (NCBI taxonomy): Eukaryota > Metazoa > Mollusca > Gastropoda > Planorbidae > Biomphalaria > Biomphalaria glabrata. Next base: position 21,737,379 of record NC_074728.1, on the reverse strand, counting down.
TTTTCGCGAGACACGGCAAACTCTTTAATATAGTTTTTTTTTACTTTTTAAAATATTAAAACTATGGTTAGTGACTATAGGAAGTTGCATACTTTTATTGTTTATATACACTCGTATTTCAGATTTCTTTTTATCTAGCTATTTTTGTAACTAAATATTTATCGAGACAGAGAAACTAAATCTCTGGACATTATTAATAAGAAGAACACAATTTTAAACAATCTTTGTAATGTTTTATTCTTCCGGTATAACACGTACCATGTTATATTCACTAAAACAGAAAATAAAAACCAACTAAAAACGCTATGGCCATATATAAAGGTCTTCGGGGCTTGCAAAGACCTTCCTTTGAGGAACAGTACCTGTGTGGTGAAATAGTTACTACTTGTAAATACAGTGTTTGTAAATTGTTTTTTTACATGTTTCGGATGTTCCTTCAGAGTGGAAGATAGTTTATCTTCCTAGTCCAAACCTCCCGAAGGACGACGGGGGATGGGAGCGGGCAGGGTTTGAACCCTTGACCGTCGATAAATCCGAACGACAGTCCAGCGCGCAAACCGCACGACCAGGCAGCCATCCTTAAGCCCATGTGGGATGTATGTAAACTTTCACGTGTCTAGAGCTGGAAAATAGGACATGCAAATGAGATTATGTTTAGATAAATTGTAGATTTACAACTAGAGGACTTAGGGGGAATATAAAGGATGATATGTGGGGATGTATATTGGTGAATATATATATATATATACATATATTTACGCTTGTTTATTTTTATATGCATGTACGTATTATGTACGATTTAGTGTATGCGGAAAAGTAGTTTGTGGGATATGGGATATGTATGTGGGTATGTAGTTTTCAGTATTAGCCTACAGTAGTGGTTTTCTAATTGCAAATGTTTTTGACTTCATAGAATTGTTTACATAAAATAACTGTCGGGCTTGTATTGGGATGTATTTGTATGTGTTCTAGGGTAGTCACTTCATGTGTTGGACTGCTCCCTCAAAAGTCTTCCACACCTTGTTTTGTAGCCCTTTGGTCCATCTACAAGATGATTGTGTGTATATGTCTAAGATGATTGTGTGGATATATATATATATATATATATATATGCGCGTGTGTGTGTGTGTTTCCATGGTGATGATCAAGAAAGGAAACATTAATTGTTAGACTTGAAAAAATAATGCAAGATAAACAACTCTGTTGATATACTCATAAATACAAGTACAATACTTCTTTATAGGGCAGTTGATGTAAAGCAATACCGGAAATAGTGTTTGGCGGCGGGGCTCCACCCCGCGCTTGGGGGCTCCCAGCGCTCCCCCAGAACACCTTGCTGGCAAGGGCTGGGAGATTACAATTTTTCAGCTAACCCAAGGAAGAGCCTAGTCTAGGGTACAATAAACGTCTTCCGAAAGAATGAAGGGTCAGAATGTAATAAAGATTAATATATACATATATATATATATAATCTTTTTTGGCGAGGGTGTAAGAGAAAAAATCCCCCCCCCCCCAAAAAAAAAAATCCTGGCTACGCGTTTGTCTTTCTATAGTTCTGTCATCAAACCTATTTAACCTGTCCCTGTCTGCCTGTGTCTTTCTGTGTCTCTCTGTCTATGTATGTGTGTGTCTGTCTGTTTTGTCTGTCTGTATGTCTGTCTCTCTATCTGTCTCTTATAGATATATATATATTTTTATTACGTATCGTAAAATGGCTTTTGCCACATCGAAGCTAGCTTGACCACCGTCATATTGGTTTCATAATGGACTTCAATATATTGCTGTAGTTTGTAATCAGCCACACCCTCTTCACAGAACAAATATGTTGGCTTATTATCACGTTCCATAAAAAGTACACATTACCTGGTAGATTTTACATCAAAGTGTTTAAGGTCATAGGGCCAATCCAACAGATAAAAGTTTAGGGCCCTAACAAAAGTAAAAATATATTTTTCAACCTTTTGTTTCTTATGAAAAAAAAAAGGGGGGGGGGGTACTCTACACCTTGTGTCTATGTTTCAGCGGACCGGATAGATCCATGTTGCGGGGCGGATGTGGCCCGCGGGCCTTGTTTGGGAGATTACCGATCAAAGTATGACCCCGTGTCATTTAAGGACGGCCCAGTTTTAGTTTTTCCTCCCTTGACTTTTATCGAAGGTGTGCCGTGAAAGTTTAGATGACCGAGTCCATCCATTTTTTTCCCTGTCAGCAGCTGTTCTTAGCAGGATACCAAGAGAGAGGCCGGTCCATTCTGTTACGTTGTCCAGCCAGCTTTTCTTTGGACGTCCCTTTCTTCGTGCTGCCTCCACTGGACCTTGAAGTATGACTTAAGACAGTGAGTCATGTCTTACACTATGACCAAACCAGCTTCGTTTTTGTCTTTTTAGGTTCAGGAATAAACAAAAATGATGAACTATGATTGGGTTATGGCACCAACGTATGTTTGATGGGGAATATTTTACTTCAAATATAATAAATGCTTGGAGATGAAACGTTCTATTGCAGCGGTTCTCAACCTTTTAAGCTCGGCGACCCCTTTTTAAAATCACCCACTCGGCCGCGACCCCCTCCCCCTTCCTCCCATACACAGCAAAAGAAGAATAGACAAAAACAATCCATATTTTCAATGGTCTTAGGCGACACCTGGCTAATCGTCAATCGACCACCAAAGGGGTCGCGACCCACAGGTTGAGAACCCCTGTTCTATTGTTACAAACTCTTTCGTAATATCAAAAAAAAAAAAGGAATAAACATACTCACGCTCTACAACACTCTAAGACACCTGGTTAATTATCCATAACGCTAGGTTTTTTAAAATTATGTTTGTATTATTTTCTGTATTATTACAAATAGAATTTTCTTGAGATCAATACCTTTTACACACGCGTGTGATAATTATTAGTATTAATATAGATCCAAAACAAATAATTTTATTTGAATGAATTTGTATTCAATTTACAAGAAATGTTAAGCAGAACTAAGAGTTACATTATAATTTTCTAGGAGCATTAGTAGTGTAGATACCTTTCGGTTTTAGAAGGCCTGAACACTGAACTGCAACATCACAAGCTCTGGGCATTTTAGACCAATAGCTCGTTGCCACGTCACACGGCCACAAGTTTGTACAACTAGACAACAAGCTATTGGTCTAAACTGCCTACAGGTTGTGACGTTGCAGTTCGGTGCTCATGCCGTCTAAAACGAATGGTCTCGGTATTATTTCCTTTGTATATTGTGATAGTAAGTGTATGTGTTTTGAGTGGCTGGTAGTGCAGTGTGTGTGTGCCTGTGTATGAAATGACAAGTGGACCTTGAATGTACATGGTTGAGTGAATAGCAGTGTGTCTGGACTGTGTGTGTAAAAGGAGGTCAGTTTAGAGAACAAGTGGCTGGAGTAAAGAACATAAATAGAGACGAATAAAATCATTGTGTTTCTTGAAGCTCATGTTGTTTTAGTGGGTCTATTCTGAGTCCACTCAATGGACCTCATTCACCAATCGTAAATAAACAACATTTAGCCACGTGGCGCTCTATATCTTCTATATAATTTACGATCTCTTGTTTAATTCATGATGGTTGTCACGTGACAGTTTTTTTCCTATTGTTTTATCAATAAGATCACGTGACTAAATGGGTACCTGACTAAATGCAAGACGCGATATTTCTTAACAAGATTATTGGAACCAAAATTATAAATTGATTTTTTTTTAACCCTTAAAACGCGTGTGGCAGTTAAGCCTCTAAACATCAGAATTGTAATCCATTTTGTATGCATTCATTGTGAAACAGCTCAGCACCTTTAGGGTTAATTATTTCTACCAGTTAAATTAAAGTAAAGTTATTAAATTTCAAAGTTGGTACGTTCACCGTCTACATTCACCATTCTCTTAATCACTTCTCTTTCTTTCTTTTTCCCAGCTATATCACATTCTCTCAAACATTTCCACACAAACTACCCCACATTCTTCTTTAATGTACCGGGAAAGAATGGGGCAGCCACCGTTCGAATTATACAAATAATAACGAAACATTTTTTTTTTGTAACATTATTTCCAGGTTACAAAGTTTTACATAAAATCGACTATTCTATAATTTTACGCATGGCAAAGAACGGTCTACATATTCAGCTGTCCGTCTGCTGTTGACGTCATCATCTCATTTGATCTGACGTCATTTGCTCAAGCCATTTGTCTCTGATGCTCATTATCTCATGTGATCTGATATCTGCCGCTGACGTCATTTAACTCATGTCATCTGATCCTGACTTCGTTAGCTCGTCTCTGTTGTCTGATGCCCAAGTATTGAGCTCGTATTAGCTGAGTCTGTTAAGTCCTGAAAAAAACAACAATTGTAATGAACTTCGGTAAACGAACAGGGTGCCATGTGACCATGAACATCAGCCAACCGCCATTACTTTCACCAACTAAAATCAGGTACCCATTGGAATGGACCTCATTCACCAACCGTAAACAAACAACATTTAGCCACCTGGTGCTCTATCTCTTCTATATAATTTACGATCTCATGTTTAATTCATGATGGTTGTCACGTGACATTTTTTTTTTCGTTGTTTTATCAATATGATCACGTGACTAAATGTTGTTTGTTTACGATTGGTGAATGAGGTCCGTTGAGTGGACTCAGAAAAACCCTACGGAAATCCGATATTCCAATTCCCATTGTTCACCGAGATTGTATCCCAGTACCAAATGTCCGGTAACCAAGCGTCAAAGGAAGCGTGGTCGAGAGGCTAAGTACGCTTCAACTTGGCTACCTATGAAGGGGTCACGAGGATCGACTCGGGTAGAGGGGTGTTTACTGAGCGCCTACAAGCAGCACGGATACCCCCTACATCCCACCGGTCCACAAATGAGATTGGACCAAAGCGCTCTAAGAATGCTATAAGCATGAAAGTAGCGCTATATAAAAGCTATAAAGCAAAACAACCGTTAGTGACAGTACAAACTTCTGACAAACTTCGCTTAATGTCCCCAAGCATTTACATACTCCAACTTTGGTGAGGAACTTTAAACTTTCCCTCCAACACGCATGACTTAAGATTAAAGGCAAAGAGATAATTTTTAACAACACATACCTCCAGCGGCGTAGCTAGGAAATTTCTATCGTTTAGGGGCCCGGGGTCTTGATCTCTTTTGGGGGGGGGGGGCCTCTGCATTTATCGTAATATTTAATTTTTAATGTACAAAAATAATTTGGGGGACAGCCCCCCTCGAGTGTGGGAACATGGGGGATTTTTAAATTCTCCCTCTCCTTCTCCCATTCCAGCTACGCCACTGCTTACCTCTGTGTTCACATTGCTTGAAGTCATGTGGGTTGCTGCTGTTGTTTCGCGTGTCGTAGTGGTGTCTGGACTGGACGAATGCGAGAAAGTCTTGCCTACTTTTGCTTGCGCTTTTCGACGCTTGCTCCTGTTTAGATAACAATTTATCATCATTCGTATCATTCACTTTGTCATATTAATGGTCACAGGCAGTGCCGGATTTAAGCATGTGGAAGCCCCGGGGAGGAATATATGTTGAGGCCCCTACCCTTTTTGGGATACTTTTATAAAAATCAAATTCATAATTCAAATATAAGAAAGCATGGCTTATTATAAAAGAGAGTGCTTGTAAATTAGTAAATCAAAAATGTATTTTTTTAAGGGTTTTCGCAATACAGTATATCTGGAAGATTTTTAGTGAATACGAGCACTCTATAAACGGTAGCCTTTTCACTACAGCAGTATTACCGATTTGTAAGATTTCAAATTTTCTTGAAAAAAATGTGAAACAAAAGATATTTAGAAGAAAAAAACGACATTCTTCTTCTTCTTCTTAA
>NC_074728.1:21614041-21729041 GCF_947242115.1 Biomphalaria glabrata | reverse complement strand
AAATTGACAATTCTCTCCATATTCGTCGAAGCCACAAACTATAGAATAAAAATATAAAATAAATTTTTCTATGAAAATAATCTCGTATAAATCTCGTATAAATCTCATATAAAGTCAAATTGTTTCAAATGATGAAACTTCAGTTTTGTTCGTCCGCAAACAAAAAACAAGATTACACAAACTCAGAGGCGGCCCCCATCGATAAAAAAATATCCTCACTAATAACAATAACTACAATGACAGCAACAACCAACGCATTTAACAATCCTAGAAAAACAACATAAGTGCTTCACCATTCAACCAACACTCCCTAAAGTAAATTAAGGTTCCTTTTAATGATCTTGCCTTCAAGATGCCAATTATATTGACATCCAAATTTTCAAAGGTTAACGGACGTGTCAAGAGGCCAGCACAACGATCGACCGCCTCTACGTTTTTCCAACTCATGTGAGCTATGTACTAGAAGTGATTGGAGTCATGGGCGTTCTAGAATCTCGAAATAGATAATTCTAGACATTTCCAGGATTAGAATTCCATTCCCTTTAGCTGGCACACCTGTACATTCATCATTGTCATCATTCTTTTGCGTTCCTCATGGAACATAGGACCTCAGTAAAAAACACGCCACTCTCCACGGTCTCTTGCTAGTTTTTTTAATGACTTCCCAGCTCTTTCCTGTCCTCTCGGCTTCATCTAGTACATTGCGTCGCCACGTTCTTTTTGGTATTCGTTCGACTTTCCCTGCACAGCTTCCTAAGTCTCCTTTCAGGAGCTCTACTCTCGTCTCTGACTATGTTTAGTGTTTCTGTTTTTGCTAAGGTTTCTGTAACAGTATTTTCCATGATAGGTTGTTAGCCTATCGCACAACCCATATGTCCCTAGGAAAGGGGGTGCACCTTAAGTCTGGCCTCTTTCCTAACGGACCTGTCCGGCTTGGTAGTACCTGCCAGGAGTGATGAGCTCTGAGGGTCATTAAGGCACTTAAGCTATAACACCGCGGCAATGTATATGCAGGTGACAGCCTGTACATTCAGGGAAATCCTAAACATCAAGAACTCAGAAATCCCAGCCTGTATTTGAACTCAATGCCTTCAGTTCTGAGGATTGCTAAAAATTAAAACAAAATTAACTCCATAGAACACAAACTTTTACCTTCTGTGCAACCTTTTTGCGGGTTTTTAAATCCTGCATTGCAGCTTTCACAGGCACCTTCAAGTCTGGAACAGTTCTGCTGGCAGTTATAACAGTCTTTCTCACACATGACACCCCATCGGTACATGGAACACGGCCGTGCGTCTGAGCAGAAATATATCACAAGGGCGAGAATTAGACTGAAATAAGGAACATGGGCCGGGGCCAGCTAGAGAAATAGGCGAAAACTAGGCAGCCGCCTAGGTCCTCCAATCAGTAGGGGCCTTACTTTTTTTTCCTGTTTTTTTTAAGACCAACAAAGTTACTATGCCTAGGGCCTCCTATTATTTAAGGCAGGCCCTACATGGGTTATCCTTAAATATCAGATATAAGGAACATAGACGAACATTAGAACACAAATTAGTAACATGGGCGAACATTAGAGCATAATAGGAACATGGGCGAACGTCAGAGTAATAATTATGAACATGGTCAAACAGAAAAGAAAGTAGCAACATGGGCGAACATTAGAGTAGAAATTAGGAACATGGTCAAACATTAGAGAAGAAATTAAGAACATGGGCGAACATTAGAGTAGAAATTATGAACATGGTCAAACATTAGAGAAGAAATTAAGAACATGGGCGAACATTAGAGAAGAAATTATGAACATGGTCAAACATTAGAGAAGAAATTAAGAACATGGGCGAACATTAGAGTAGAAATTATGAGCATGGTCAAAAATTAGAGAAGAAATTAAGAACATGGGCGAACATTAGAGTAGAAATTATGAACATGGTCAAACATTAGAGAAGAAATTATGAACATGGGCGAACATCAGAGTAGAAATTAGGAACATGGGCAAATATAAGAGTAGAAATTATGAACATGGGCGAACATCAGAGTAGAAATTAGGAACATGGGCGAACATCAGAGTAGAAATTAGGAACATGGGCAAACATTAGAGTAGAAATTAGGAACATGGGAGAACATCAGAGTAGAAATTAGGAACATGGGCGAACATTAGAGTGGAAATTAGGAACATGGGCGAACATTAGAGTAGAAATTAAGAACATGGTAAAACATTAGAGTAGAAATTAAGAACATGGTAAAACATCAGAGTAGAAATTAGAAACATGGGCGAACATTAGAGTGGAAATTAGGAACATGGGCGAACATTAGAGTAGAAATTAAGAACATGGTAAAACATTAGAGTAGAAATTAAGAACATGGTAAAACATTAGAGTAGAAATTAAGAACATGGGCGAACAAATCAAAGAGGTTGCCGAACACTAACCTATAACATGAAAGATTCCTTCTCTATGCCGAAAAAAAATAATAATATAAAAAAAAGTATTACCAATGGTACAAGTGGAACATTGTTTACTCTGAGTCTTTTCTCCAGCACAATGCTGTCCATAGGCAGTGTCGTCTCTCTTACAGGCTCTGGGGAGTGTCAATAAAGATTATTATTATTATTATTAGTTACTATGTTAAATCATGGCATATGCAATTCAGCAGACTTTCCCAAACTCTTTCGTAAACGGAACACTTTTTTTTTTATTACAAAGCTTATATCAATTCACTCTGTCTGTCTGTCTGTCTGGCTTTAAAGTTTGTACACGTTTTTTGTCCGACACCCATTCTCGCATCAAGCTGAAATTTTACACACTTATTTCTTTTACCTGACAGCACAAGAATCAATTTAGAAATAAGCCAATTAGTTAATTAACAAGTGTTAATAAATTACTTTGTTATCTCTAGCAAGAGAAAGAAATAGTACTTGACAGAAGTCCTTAATAAGCTGAATTACACCCCTTTATTATGGGGGGGGGGTAATAGGAAGTCTTCCATCATTTGGAGGCTTGGAGGAGGGGGGCTTGACCTCTTTGGGGGCCCATGCATTTTGCGTAATATTTAATATTTTAATGTAAAAGACACTCATTTGGAGGATTTTGAAATTCTCTCCCCTCCTCCCCCCACCCTAGCTACGCCACTGCATTTATAGATTGTTGTTTGAGGCTTATTACAAATTTAATTACAAGACTGATCCAAACTAATTGATACAATTAATATAAGCTTTTGTTTTGTTTTTCTATAAAGTATTTATTCTTTTGTATTTTGTATTATTATAGAGATAAATTCACGTAGTGGCCTACTAGTTCATTATTCAAGTACTTTGTGGAACGCCTATTCCGACCTCGCGGAACACTAGGGTTCCTCGGAGCACAGTTTGGGGGAACACTGCAATACAGAATAAGCAGTTAATTTCAAAAACGCATTTTGAGTGGCTGACTGGCCGAGTAGTATGCGCTTCTGACTGTCGTTATGATGGTCCCGAGTTCGAAACCCGCCCGCTTCCATTTCCTGCCGCCATGCAGGAAGTCTCGGGGGCCAGGACGTAATAATCTTTATTCCTGCGAATTTTTGGAAAAAACAACAACAAAATAAAACAAAATGTTATTTACAAGTTCAAGGAGAATGATTGAAGAGACTTAAGCAAGGGGAGCAACATCCTCCAGATCAAACTTTAGAATCGTAGTTATGGGATTATTCTAAAGGTACAAGCAGTCGCCATAAAGAAGTAAATATTTGTAGTGTTATATCTTTACGCGAGAATGTCTATCTTTAGTGTGTGAAATGTATGTCGCATTTTTTCTATTTTTTTTTTTTTTTTACAATGGAAGTTAAATAAACTTACAATAGGTGAAGACAAAAGTGCATTACTTTAATGACCGATTAATAATAAGGCTTGACGTCATCAACCAATGTTAAATTAAGTATTTCATTTTGCTACGCTGTCCCAGCCTTGACCTACATATATTGCAAAATCCAGCACAGACATTACATTTTAAACCTCCTTAAATATGTACACCCTAGATATCTAATGATAAGAAAATCCTTATCGTCTTATCACATAGTTTCATGTATCTAAACATGACGTAATGGCTGCCTGGTCGTGCGGTTTGCGCGCTGGACTGTCGTTCGGATTTATCGACGGTCGAGGGTTCAAACCCTGCCGGCTCCCATCCCCCGTCGTCCTGCGGGAGGTTTGGACTAGGAAGTAAACTATCTTCAACTCTGAAAAAAAAACATCCTAATTATGTAAAACATTTTACAAACATTTTAGACAAATATTTTTTTTAAAATAAATTTTAATTACCTTATTCGTTTAACAAGTCCGGCGCCAGAGCAATGCTTATTGCAATCCCAGGCGCCCCATGCACTCCAAACACCAAAAACTGGGAATTAAAGATCAATCATAAGGAAATGAGTATCTAGTGGTTTAATCAAACTAATTTTCAGGGCCGGACTACTGTATGTGGAGGCCCTGGGGAAGAATTTTTGTGGTGGCCACCACATTTTTTTTAGAAAGCTGTAATAAAGATTTACTTATGAACGAAAATACCTATAATTAAGAATCTTGCTATATTTGAGGAGAGAAATAGAGTTTTTTTTATGTTAATTTTACTGTCACTTTACTTTAAAACAAAATTTAATATGCATATTTTAGTTTTTAAAAAAGTTTATTTGTTAGTTTTTTTTTTAGTGTAAAACCCTTGGCAGACGCACTGTCGTAAATCCGAAGATGTATTTACTTATTCCGAGCATGCTAGAAGCGTACACTTAACGTACAATTTTCTGACCCGTCGAAATTCAGAAATATTTTTTAAAAGCTTATATCAACTCACGCTGTCTGTCTGTCTGTCTGTCTGGTACAAAAATTCGAACGTGTTACTTCTTCCACATCCCATTCTCGACCAAGTTGAAACTTTTGTTTACAATTATATATTTCACCTGAGAGAAAACGAGTCAAAAGATTATAAATGGCTGCCAGGCCTTGCGGTTTGCGCGCTGGACTGTCGCTCGGACTTATCGATGGTCCTGGGCCCAAACCCTTCCCGCTCCCAGCCCTCGTCGTCCTGCGGGAGGTTTGGACTAGGAAGTAAATTCTCTTCAACTCTGTAGGAACATCCGAAACGTGTAGAGCATTTTTTTTACCGATTCAAGTGTTATGTCGTCCAAACACCCATTTCACGTAATATCAATGTCAGCAGTTTGAACACTGTTATGTCGTCCCAACACCCATCTTATGTAACTTCAATGTCAGCAGTTTCAACACTGTTATGATACGATTAGGAATACGTTATTTGTTTCGGAAATAGGGGGGAAGTGTTTTTTTACTTAGTAGGGATGACGTAATAGTTTTTTAAAAAGTCAGAACGAAATAGGAGTCGACACAAACAAGACGCTTTTGTAAAAAACGTAGAAATAAGAATCCTTTCTAAACGGCTGGAAGTAGATGGCTTTCGATGGTTCCCTTCATGATTATTAAACGTGTTTGATGTTCACCAGCTGAGTCGACTAACTCTATTTATTGTTTAGTCTTTCGCAGGTGTTATCGGTTTCGTTCAGTGTTACCTCCATTGGGGTTTGTTGTATTCGACACCGCGGAGGCGCTTACCTCAACACTTACCAGGTTTAAAGGTGGTGCTCTGTCCACATCGGTCGGTGACAGTTGATTCTGTATGCAATCCCAGACACACGACTTCACCATCAGTGTTAAGATCAATGCAAGAGCTGCAGAATACACACACACACACACCTTAAAGTTCTAGAAAAAAATTGCTATCATTCAATGATTTAATAGGTATCAGGTATCGGCCATAGTCATTTAGGGTTAGGGCTAGGGTCAGAGGCGTAGCGAGATGGGAGGAGGGGGGGGGGGTAAGCGGGGCACGAAGCACCGGGAGCCACTTTCAGGTGGGCGCCAAACTCAGAGAGGCGCAAACACATTTTGTAGATATTTTAGTACATTCTAAGGTTATTTGTATGAGATTATTATTAAGTTTTTATTTATAAGCCTATATTTCTATCTGATGTTCATGGAAAATGGGACGGGAGCAATCAGGGGCGTAGCTAAGAATTTTCCATCATTTTGGGGGGCTTGACCTCATTGGGGTCCTGCTGCATTTCGCGTAATATTTAATATTTAATGTAAATAAAAAAAACCCACTCATTTGGCCCCCCCCCCCTCAAGTTGGGGCCCGGGAGGATTTTCAAATTCTCCACCCCTACCCTAGCTACGCCACTGGGGGGCAATAAAGCTTCTTGTCCCTGTCGTACATTTTTTCTCCAACGACACTGACTAGGGTCATTTATTAGTACATATATGGTTTAAATAAGTTTGAAACACAATGCTAAAAAATTTATACAGGAAAACATTTCTTAGCTGGAATAATGTATATACAAAAAAAACACACACACACACAAAAACAAGCTAAACAGACAAAAAAAGTTTTAAAAAAAAAAAAAAAAAGTTTATATTAAGTGTTATTGTATTATTTAGTTTGAACTGTCATGTAATTACATTTTTAATAGAACTTCACTATTAATAATAAATCTGTGCCATTAGAAAGAAATTTAAACTATTGTTTTTTTTTTATCGAAATTTCATGTTGTTAGCTTTCTCAATACATTATGAACCTATCAATTGTCTGGACCACTTGGAAAGGGATGGTGGGGGGGGGGGGGGGAAGGGTGTGAGAAAGAAGGGGGCATCTGAGTGATCGCTTTTAAATTGTATTTGTTTTTTAAAGTGAGCGACCTGAATTTAAACTTGAGGGTTCAGGCCTCCTCAGACTCCTAGAACCAACAAGGTTACCACTGTACCAGGGAGATGCGTATGAAAATAGGTCTTTCTAGTTATTGACAAACTTTTCTTTCTACAAAAATAAAGGGGAGTAATTCAACGTATACCACCTTATCAGTCCAGTAAAATTTCTTTCTCTTGTTTGAGATACCAAACAAAATAATTAATTAACAATAGTTAAACAACTAATTGGTTAATTTTTTTAAATCGATTCTTGTGTTGGCGTGCACAAATTTCAGCTTGATCCGAGATTGGGTGTGGGAGAAACAGCCTTTTATTAGACAGACAGACTGAGTTGATATCAGCTTTGTCAATTGGTATAGTATATGTCATACTCGTTTGTTAGTCTCATATCAAGGTTATTGAGAGTAGCAACTGAAGAAAAAATGCGAACGAGAAAGATGAGAACCACGGCCCCAACCCCCTAGTCGACGCCACTGTCAGCGCCTCCTCGGGGCTTATCTATGTCTCACTATATTTTCTTTACAATCTTCTTTCCATTACCTGATAGCTGGATCATGGGGGCTCTGATATCTTTATATATATATATATTTTTTTACATTCTTTTCTTACTTATATTCTGTTTCAGCACTATAAGCTTTCAACTCATTTATGTTTTTTGAAGCAATATAAGATCAGCGCATAAGATGATTAACGTGTTCTATAGAAGTGACGTCCAGCCTACGGCCTGAGAGCCATATCCGGTTATCACAAGGGGCTGTCAGAACTGTCCCAACACTCGAAACGTCTGGTCAAAATGCAATTTTTTTTTAAAGCGATTAGGCCCGTGACACGCGAGTCTTAGGCTGATGACTCTAAGGCCGAAGAAAGTCTGGGCGTCCTTGACTCCTACCGTGATCTTGTAAGGTGTGTGAGATTATAACACAGCCATTCTTTCCACTGACTCCATATGCTGATAGCTAGAAACAAACGAATTCCATAGTTAAAATGTCTCATTAACTTCACTACTTGAAGGGCAGTGAACATATCTAAGAGATGTTTCCCACAACGCTAATCTCTATTCCAGACCCAACTATATAATCTAAAAGATGTTTCCCACAACGCTAATCTCTATTCCAGACCCAACTATATAATCTAAGAGATGTTTCCCACAACGCTAATCTCTATTCCAGACCCAACTATATAATCTAAGAGATGTTTCCCACAACGCTAATCTCTATTCCAGACCCAACTATATACTTAATATATACTTACTTATATAGGCGTAGTCAAATGACAAACAATGATTAAATGAAATTCCTATAACAAAGTAACCCTCCGTACATACAGCCCGCGGGCCACATCCGGCCCGCGACTTGGTTTTATCCAGCCCGACGAAACGTCGACACAAAGTATAGAAAAATCTCCTCGCTTTTTCTCAGATGGATTGACACAATGACCTTTAACATTTGTACGCTTATGAAATGGGAGAGCCTAAGAAACCACAAGGGAACGGGTCTTTACTCGTTTGTGGAACGTGATAATAACCCAATATGTTTGTTTTATAAAGACAGTGTGGCTGTTTAAATAAAACAACAATATATACACGGCACTTACTAAACCAAAACCTTAAAATTTATGGCCTTATAACAAGATCTCCGGGGCTCGCAAAGACCTTCCTTCAGAGCACAATACCAGGAAAAAGAAGAAGAGGCAGACAGAGAACGTGTTGGAAGGACAATATAAAAGAATGGACGGGCCTACCATTGAAAGAGGTTTCAAATAAGGCAAAAGACAAGAGGAATGGAGAAAGACGGTCGACGATTCTTGCTTGGTGCCCCAACGGTCCAACAGACTAAGGGATAGGTAAAGGTAAAAGTAAAAAAAAAAAAAGAAAACATTTAGATATCCCATCAATTAAATGTTAGTACCAGATCCACATGTTTCTAATCAAATTGTTTTAGGTCAATTGCATTTTATTATGTACATTTTCGGTCATGTGGCCCGCGACAAGAGGGCCGGAAAAAGTATTTTTTTTAATTAGGTTGGGCATCACTTAAATAAACTGATCAATCTAGTAGTCACTCGAAGACTCAGGTCTTCATATTCTCAACATTTCTAGAGTCTATTTGCAGCAGTATTTATTAGGAACAAAGTAAAGTTTCCCTTTTCAGACCTTGCGTTCTATGGGGCTGATGATGTTGGGATAATGTTTCTATGGCCAGCACCACGACCAAACGCCTTTACTTTCAACCCAACTTGAGGCAGGTACCCATAACAGTTGGGTGGACTCAGGGACGACCTAAAAATCAAAAAATTCAAAACCCCTAGTCTTCACCAGGATTCGTACCCAGGACCCCAGGTTTAGAGGCCAAGCGCTTAACGACTCAGCCACCTCGCCCCCCAGTTTTTATCAGATGGTCCAAAATTTGGGACTCGCTACAGATTAAAACCAGATACACTATTTTCAAGAACAATATGACGATTTACCAGTTCAAAATGTTTTAGCAAGATTTAATACAAAGCCAGTTATTAATAATAATAATTATTTCTAAACGCAATGCAATAGTCAAGAAGAAAGAAAGTATTTTAAATTCAATCTTATTTGCCTTCTTTTTTAAAACAAATATAATTCTTAAGAGGCTGTGGAAAGCGTTGTCGAGAGGCTTGGGTTGGCTTGGCTATCTATGAAGGGGGCTCGAGGTTCGACACCCGTCTCGAGCAGAGTTGTGTTTACTGAGCGCCTATAGGCAGCACGGAAAACCTTCTCCAAGGTACCCCCCCCCCCACTGGTCCACAAATGAGATTGGACCATTGCGCTCTGAGCATGCTATAAGCATGAGAGTAGCGCTATATAAAAGCTATAATTTAATCAAGGTCCCGAGTTGACACACAACTGTAAATCAGTAGCTCTTTCAAGCGGTCACTTTTTAACCACCAAAGTGTTGCAAACAATACAATTTAAAATATTGTCGTTAAAATAGCGAAAAAAGCTGCCGCCACCTAAAGAACATACTCAAATAAATTCAGATATTTTTTTTTGTAAACTCCTTTGTAATGGCTACTTTTGTGGAGTCTCTCCTGTCCTCCCTTAAATCTGGCGAAATTAGCTCTTTCGTGTAAAACACTTTGCTGACTGTTTTGTGGGTAGCCCTATGTTGGCTGTTTTGTGGGTAGCACTATGTTGGCTGTTTTGTGGTTAGCACTACGTTGGCAGTTTAGTGGGTAGCACTATGTTGGCTGTTTAGTGGGTAGCACTATGTTGGCTGTTTAGTGGGTAGCACTATGTTGGCTGTTTAGGGGGAGCACTATGTTGGCTGTTTAGTGGGTAGCACTATGTTGGCTGTTTAGTGGGAAGCACTATGTTGGCTGTTTTGTGGGTAGCACTATGTTGGCTGTTTAGTGGGTAGCACTATGTTGGCTGTTAGTGGGTAGCACTATGTTGGCTGTTTAGTGGGTAGCACTATGTTGGCTGTTTAGTGGGTAGCACTATGTTGGCTGTTTTGTGGGTAGCACTATGTTGGCTGTTTTGTGGGTAGCACTATGTTAGCTGTTTAGTGGGTAGCACTATGTTGGCTGTTTTGTGGGTAGCACTATGTTGGCTGTTTTGTGGGTAGCACTATGTTGGCTGTTTTGTGGGTAGCACTATGTTGACTGTTTAGTGGGTAGCACTATGTTGGCTGTTTAGTGGGTAGCACTATGTTGGCTGTTTAGTGGGTAGCACTATGTTGGCTGTTTAGTGGGTAGCACTATGTTGACTGTTTAGTGGGTAGCACTATGTTGGCTGTTTAGTGGCGAAACAAATAGTATCTCCTTAATGAAACTGGAGGCGCAGTGGCTGAGCGGTAAGGCGCTTGGCTACTAAACCGGGGTCCGGGGTTCGAATCCTGGTGAAGACTGGGATTTTTAATTTCAGGATCTTTGGGCGCCTCGGGAGCCCAACCAGCTCTAATGGGTACCTGACGTTTGTTGGGGAAAAGTAAAGGCGGTTGGACTTTGTGCTGGCCACATGACACCCCCGTTAACCATAGGCCACAGAATCAGATGATACATCATCCCCTATAGACCTCTGAAAAGGGGAACTAATGAAACAAGTAATAAGTTATATAAAAAAAAATTATTTAAAAAAATCAAAGCTTATATTGAGTGAAAAAGAGACTAACGTTCAAATGCTACCAATTGTGATAACTTAAGGGAGGCAACTCAACGAGATATAGATGTTTATTTACAAGACATCACATTTACACAAAAGCAACATCTTCTCTTAGCACAGTCTCTCCATATTGGCTCTCGACTTGGGCGGAAATCGTTCTCCTGTCTAATGTTGACCTCCTTTTAGGTCTAGTCTATCACAGTGCGCACCTTCTAGCACTAGTCTGGATGGCGGTGCGCATGGCAGAGTTTTAACATCGCCCCCTTTACGACCTCTCAATGTTGCAAGTTTTATCTCCCTTTTTCTATATACAATATTTACCACTAATTGATTATACTTTTGATTGATATGTCATCAGGATTGAATGGCTGTACAAACTTTCAACTTTATCCGAGAATGGGATGTGTGAGAAAAACAAAAACACAATCTACCCAGACAGGCAAACAGACAGACAGAGCTATTTGATATAGGCTTTGTATAAAACAAAACCCCACAGTATTTCTTCTTTGAATTATAGCACTATGTTGATAGGCTCAGAGGCGTAGCTAGGCTGGGGAATAATTTGAAATCCCTCCCCCCCCCCCTTTTGCCCCCACTTGAGGGGTCCCAAAAAAGTGTTTTTTTACATTAAAAATTAAATATTACGCAAAATGCAGGGGCCTCCAAAGACGTGAAGCCCCCCCCCCCCGGGGCCCCTTAACGTATGGAAAATTCCCTAGCTTCGCCACTGGATAGGCTTACTTATTTTCACAGGGTCCTCATCTACCAAGTTATCGTGATCATCATCTGTGGAAAATATATGCACGTGCATAAACAAACGAATCAATAAAGAAACAAGATTACAAAGAGAGTTTGTGTTTTCACACAATTTCAGAGGCGGCCCCCGTCGGAGTCGGATCCCCCTATTCGTACGGAATATTCAAGACGTTATTTAATTTTGATTGTGAAAACTAATAATGTTTCAAAGATCCATTTGCCGCTGTAAAAAAATATGTTTTTTTTTCTGTTTTAAATGTTTCGGATGTATTGTAATGGAAAAATCGCTTGCATAATTAATTTTATAAATTAAACGGTTTGCTTTTAGAAAACCAAAAGTAGTTGCACCTAAACTTTTCAAGCCGCATCGCATCGTGAAATAATATATTTGATATATCTTCTAGTTTTCAAGATCTGAGTGTGACAGATGGACATTTTGCACAAACCTAATAGCGGCTTTTCCCCTTACGGGGGCCGCTAATAAATAAGCAAATGCTCATTAAAATATAATAGTAATAATGCTTGTCTTCGAGTCCGACGCTTAATGAGGAATGGAATATTTCTCGTGGTTACGCAGCCCTAGCTGTGACGTACACATTTTGCCACATCCAGGGCAAGCATAACCATTGTCAACCGGTGGTCGATTGAGATTTTCTTTTCGCCATCTGCGTCTGTCCTCTGCAGTGAATTTTTTTTTTGGTCTCAATGGTGTATCCCGCGGCCTTCGCGAGTGACCGCTAACTGTCTCGTTTTTTTTTTCTATAGGTTGTCTCTCTTTTCATCCTATCTCAATCCCGGAAGTGCCGGGACACATATTTAGCTAGTAAATCTATAAACTAGGCGAAACTATAACTATTCTCATGGGAACATTGAAATAAGTCAGCACCTTTGTGATTCTGTGACTCCTCGTCAATCTCTCCGTCACAGTCGTTATCCACTCCGTCAGAAACAAAGAGTTCAGTCTTTGAGCACTCATAGGTCTACGGCAAAACAGAGTCAGAAATATGCATTGAATGAGCTTGAAATAAAATGCAGGGGCGTAGCTAGGAATTTTCCATCATTTAGGGGGCCCCCGGGGGCTTGATATCCATGGGGGCCCTGGAATTTTGCGTAATATTTAATATTTATTGTAAAAAAACAAATAAAAGACACTCATTTGGGTGCCCCTTTCAAGTTGGGATCCGGGGGGAATTTTCACATTCTCCCCCTCCATCCCCACACCATAGCTACGCCTCTGTGAATGAGCTTAAAATAAAATAAACTATCTTTTTGTATCTTTTTGTTTTCGGGGACTGTTGTGATTGTTGTGAACTCCTAGCCTATGACTTTGACATGGATACATTACGTATGCAATACTTCAAGAACACCAGGGATGCATTAGAAATAAGAAATATTTAATAAAGAAATAAGAATAAATTATAACTGTAGATAACGCCAACAAAAGCTGAATTCCTAAATATACATTAACTATCAGAACTGCCTTATAATGGCTGCTACTATGCTATCACAAAACTCCGGTCCCCCGTCAACAATAACAAAACTTCAAGCGCTGTTACTCTGTCCCAACCAATGGACCGATGAAATAATAGTAAAATTAATAAATAAACATAGAATTCTTTCAGTCTTACAACCAAGGTTCTATGACGTACCGTTTACAATATTATATACAAAACATAATCACCACAGGGACTCCTTTCTATAGCCTAAACGTGCCCACGCACCCTTATGTCAAGACGAAATACAGTAAAACATAGTATATAAGTTACAAAAAAAAAAAATAAAAGAAGATAACATTTTGTTTGAGGAATGTACACCATATCTCATCCCGAAATAAAAACATCCCAGTCTTCATCAGGACTCGAATTCCTGGTTCGGTAGCCAAGCGCTTAACCGCTCAACCACCGCGCCTCCCTTTTTTTTTTTTTTTTTAAAAGTACATTGTAGGTCGGAGTTGTAGTACTACGCGTTAAAAAGTCAAAACTTGTATACAATTCTGTGCTTACCATTGCAAAGCCAGGAGCATATATTGAGCCTGCATTGGATTCAAACCCAACGACATAGCAACCAAAGCTATCACCGGAGAAAATACTAAATTTGTTGGCCAGGTTCATAGTGCCGACTTCCCAGTCCCCTCCAGCTTCGGACCATGAAGATGCATACCTGTGGAAGGAATATCGAGTTCTATTAAAACGCTTATATAAACTCCCTCCATTTGTCTGTCTGTAAATTAACCATGGGCGTAGCCAGGATTTTTTTTCGGGGAGGGTTTTTTTTTTGGGGGGAACCCCCGACCCCCCCCCCCCCCCGCGGAAAAAAGTATGTATATATATATATATATATATATGTGTGTGTGTGTGTGTGTGTGTGTGTACATAATTAATCTTTATTACATTCTGACCCTTTCGGAAGACGTTTATTGTTTATTGTAGACTCCCCGCCCTTGCTAGCAGCGCTCCCCCAGCACATCTACAGTGCATTATCTTGCTATTAAAAAGTTTTATTTCAAAAACCTAATGTGCTATTCTTACTGACTTAGACCCTCTCGCGCCGTTCAGCGCATTTTCCGGCAAGCTGTTTCCGCAACTCTTATTTGGCGTAATTCATTTTGTTGGAGAACATGTCCCGCAAAACCTCATGCGACGCTCTGTCACAACCTTACTAAGGAGTGTGTAATTTGCTTTTTTTATATTGAAGATGGGGTTTATCGTAAATTTTGGAGGGGGGTTTAAAATCAAAATCTTCTTCAACTGTGCGGTTGGAATTTGGGGATTGTTGTTTGCATTTTTTGTTTTGTTTTATAGAAGAGGGGGATTTAACTGCAAAAACCTCTGGTAGGGGGTTTTAAACTCAAAGCCCCCTGGTAGAGGGATTTGTATCTCAAAACCCCCTGATAGGGTTTTTTAAAATCTCAAAACCCCCTGGTAGGGGGATTTAAACTCAAAACCCCCTGGTAGAGGGTTTTTAACTCAAAACTGCCTCGGCTGTGCTGTGGTAAGTGATGATTTAGTATTAAAATCTCACCTAAAATAAACAAAATGAAAGCAAAAATCAGTCACTTAATTCCGAACCCCCCCCCCCCTGGCTACGCCCATGAAATTAACTATTGGTAATGAATCACTTTGGTTTGGTATTTCAAACAAGGGAAAGAAATAGTACTTGACACACGTGTTGGTTTAAGCCTAATTAGTCCCCTTATATTAGGCTGCCGCCTAAGGCGTAGCGAACACGAACATGAAATAGAAACAATAAATAGCTATACAATCTTCGATGTTCATAGACTCTTCGCTAGCAGAGTGGTTTCCGCGTTGGCTTGAGAAGCTTTAGCCCACAAGTTCGAATTCAGGACGTTTCTCTTTTCCTTTTTTAATAAATACATTTATTACCATAATAAATGCTTTTTTAAAATTGTTAGTCTAGATCTATGTCAAATTAAATTACATGTTTGATCCAAACCAGTTGATACAAATACGTTGATATAATCTTTATTTTTTTTTAAAGTATTTAAACAATATTTTCTGAATGAATAATGTAAACTTCAAACGATATATATATATACAGCTTTCCCTTAGCCACGTAGCTGGTGTCTCAAAAGGTAAGGCAAGTGCCGATACAGTTTCGGAGTTTCAGGGTGTTGCACTATATGTTGTGTGAGTTTGAGTTGAGTTTTGAGTCTAGGCACATCGGCACAATTTAGGCCATGTCGTGCCCGTAATCCTTCAAGGATCACTCTCCCTTTATATCACAAGGGCTAAATTCTATACAGTTAAATCATTAAAAACAAGGTCTATTCACAGTTAAGATAGTAAAGGCAGTAAAAATGTAATAATTTGGTAAAAATCTTATGTAAATATTATATGTTCACAATTCATAAATCAGATCTTCGTAGACAATCTGATTTTAGTTTATCAGGGTAGACTCCCGAAGATCTTTCCAATAAGCATGCATTATGAAGAGTATGTGTGTTTTCCTATTGGCTGAATAGATTCTGATGTAACAACATGCAATTTACATGGCTATTATGGTTTTAAATAGGGGGAAAGACGATTGAGTACAAGCTATCCAGCGCTGCCCTCCCCCGCTGTCCTGCGGGAGGTTAGGGACGTGATAGTCTTCAATTCCGACGTAGCGTCAATAAACATGTAAAATAAAACAATAAAGTTTTTGTTATTAGTCAAAGTGGTGAAATTTTGTATCAGGTCACAAGGGAAAGAAATAGTACTTAACAAACGTGTTGGTCTAAGCCTAATTAGTCCCCTTATATTAGGATCAATAAAGCAGTCTTAGTCTTAGTCTTAGTCTTAGGTCGACCGACTTACAAGTCCAAGTTTTCTAAATTATGCAGCTTAATAGTCTGCTTAAACTTTCTGATGACAATGACAGACATGCCCACTTCTGACTCTGTTGATCTGAAAGTGGAACACAGAAAAGGAAAGGAATGATCGAAATAGGAAGAAGCAAAATAAAAACTACTGTAAAAAAAAAAAAAGAGGAAAAAAAAAGGCACAAAGACTATATAAAGGATAGAATTTTAGGTTTTACAGCCATATATCTCAGTACTGTAACATCTATATCCTTTTTATGTGAAACAAAATTATTAACCTTTAATTAAATAATTGATTTGTTCATTTTTTTAAATTGCTTCGTGTTTTGAATATTCGTGCAAAGTTTTAACTTGATCAAAGAATGGTAATAGGTAGAGATAACGTGTACAACCAGTTATCGAGGTTGTCATGACGCCAGCACAACGACCAACCGCCATTACTCTCCTAATGACGCCAGCACAACGACCAACCGCCATTACTCTTCTCAACTTATGTCAAGTACCCATTAGAGTTAGGTGGACTCGGGGGCATCATACAAATTTCGAAATTAAAAATCCCAGTCTTCTTGATTGAGATTTGAACCCGTGACTCATCTGTTCTGAAGCCAAGCGCTTAACCACTCAGCCACTACGCCTCCTTACAAGACGTACATTACCTCCAAAAGTAGAACCTAAAGAACAAGGTGGTCGGGAGGACAGAGCAGATGGAGACATCGCCGAGATCAAGCACTTTACTCAGACCAGGGACACAAGGTGATCGAAGGATGTACATGACTTGGATTGGATAATTGCTGACGATCCTGCGTGGCTTGTCGCCTCTTCGAATTACATACTAGAGATTTAGGAAAGAGGAATAAAAAAAATTAACATAAATTTACATTGGACGAGCACATTATTTGCCACGGAAGGGCCCTGTCTTAGGCATAGGGAAACTAGGCAGCCGCTTAGATCCCGGGTAGTGGTGGGAGCCCCACACAGAACTAAAAACAAAAGAGAAACTTACACCCAATGTTCTTGTCGCAGTACACACAGCTTTTAAAGAATGAAGTAAATTTTGTTTTTATCTCGCTGTTTATTTTTCATTCGGGGACAGCAGTTTTACTTCGCATAGAGCCTCCGACTATGTAAGGCCGGCCCTGGCCATTGGGCAGACTGGCTATATGGGCTCTCGAGCAAATGCCTTGCGGACTGCTGACGAATGGATGTTTCGAGTGCCAGCAAGACCCATAAAGATATAATAATATTTTCTTGTTATAGGGACACAAGAGCGCTTCTTCTTATCTTTCGTGTAGGTTCTTTTATACAATTTACAAACAAATACTACCAGCGGCGTAACTAGGGATTTGAATGCCGGGGGGGGGGGCTTAACCACTTTAGAGGCCTCTGCTTTTTGGCATTTGACATCAAGACATGTGATAATGACGTAATTTTAATGTATAAACTAATTTCGGACACTCCTTTGGGGGATTTTTAAATATGGACCCCCCCCTTGTTTTCCCCCAGCCTAGCTTCGGCACTAAATACTATATAAATGGTATTAGCCTACCTACATGGTATTAGCCTATATACATGCGTGGTATCACAAAGTGCAGGGCTTGATATGACCCACAGGTCTGTAATTTTTTTTTAGCCTAAAAAAAACCCAAACTATTTTCCTATAAAACGGACCATATCTTAACACTACCCCTTACGTACTTTTGATTGTTAAATCCAGAATGGGGTGTGTTGAATTACGAATTTAGGCCATTGATGAGTGTGTCAATTCTTGTGCATTATTAAACTTGACTTAAGTGAACAGGTACGAGAGGATGCTCAAAAAAAGGAAAGCCATTGGTGGCCCAGATTGCTAGGGTACATCACCAAGTTGTTTCCAATTTTAAAAATAAAAATTTGAAAAGCGATCACCCAGATACCCCATTCTTTCTCCCCGTTTCCAACTGGTCCAGACAAGTGATAGGATCATAGCGTTTTGAGAATGGAAAATAATAAGTAAAAAAAAATTCTAATCGCACAGATTTACTATTGTTACTAAAGTTACCCTCTGCGCCATCCAAAAAAAAAAAAAAAAAACACCTAGTTACGCTCATGTTAAAAAAAGGCATTTTAAAGTATAGAGAATTTTTGTCCGTTGATATAGATCTAGATTTTAAAACATTTAAAGCCTAGAATACTGTATCTAGTTAGAGATAATGTATTGATATTGTGCATTGATAGAGTGCAGGAGAACAGTGTACATACGTATATCGTCCCATATTAAATATAGCAGTCTAGCTAATGATTTGTAGGTAAAACATACACACAATCTTCAAGAGCGTCGGCTTATTTATTCATATCTTTCATGAATGTATGCGGAATTTCTACTGAAGTTTTTTTTTTTTTAATTTAAAGACACCAAATTTAAGGCGATTATATTTTAATAAAAACTTGTATCAGTCAAACTAGAGTTTTCATTTTGTGACCAATTAGGTTGAAAATTTTTGATAGTCCAAAGATGTACCTAGACTGTCAACAAAAAAATCGTTAGAGCCGTTTTCAAAATCCGTGTCCAGCTTTCATGCTCTGGTCATGAATTTTCATTTTCTGGAGGTATCAAACATTTTTTTGTTGCTTGGCTCTTCAAATTTCTTTGCTTTTTAGTGAAAATCTCTTCCGTACAGACTAATCGTCAAACTAAATAATGATTAAAAATTTCCAGACCCCGATGCACAGAGGCCTATCAAATGACGCTTAAGGGGCTGTATTGGAATGGAACCGACAAATTTATTTTTTGCTTGCAGTCAAAAAACATACGCCGCCTACTCACCATGCCACGTTCTTACCATGAGCCAAGATTAGGCTGTCCCCCCTGATTCAACACATGAAGACCATGCATCAACATCACTTCTCATAAAGCATACTTACAGAGTGCGTGCCTCCGCGTTTGGCTATCATGACTGTATCTGTAATTGAGTGCATTGTGATGGAGATTTCTGTCCTTTCTGTCGGGGCCCTGATGAAATTCTCAGCAGACGTGATGACCAGCTGCTCGTCCAGAACGACGAAGATAATAAATTCTTTGCCGAAACTGACCATCGGCAATAGCATTTCTGCCATGAAAAAAAAAAAGGAATTTGTATTGTCATGTCTAGGTTTATCTGCATGGCATATATTTTTTTCTGTATGGGAATGTTTATCTGTTTTGCAATGTTTATTATTTTGACGATGTTTACCTGTTTGGCAATGTTTATCTGTTTGGCAATTTTTATCATTTGGTTGATGTTTACCTGTTTCGTTATGTTTATCATTTTGTCAATGTTTATCTGTTTGTCAATGTTTATCTGTTTGGCAACGTTTATCATTTTGTCAATGTTTATCTGTTTGGCAATGTTTATCATTTTGTCAATGTTTATCTGTTTGGCAATGTTTATCATTTTGTCAATGTTTACCTGTTTGGCAATGTTTATCGTTTTGTCAATGTTTATCATTTTGTCGATGTTTACCTGTTTGACAATGTTTATATGTTAGCTGTTGTTTTTATTTCTACGGGTAACTGATTACATTTAGTGGCGTATTATCCATGGCACGAACAGATTCGTTGCGCCCTGGGCAACAAGAGCCCACAGGACCCATTGACAAAAGGAAAACTAAACAAAAAAGAGTTGCAAGTATAGAGGGTTGCTTATACATGCATGGCTGCCCGATCGTGTGGTATGCGTGCTGGGCTGTCGTTCTGACTTCTCGATAGTCCTGGGTTCCGAAAATGCCCACTGACATCCCCCGTCGTCCTGCGGGAGGATCCTTTAGCCTTGCATATGCTGCCAGACTCTCCCAATTGTTATTGGATTCTTTTCAGGATTTCAAACTCTTGCTGGCATCACCAGTAGTGACGTAACAATTTTTTTTTTCTCCACAAGATATCGAAATAGGAAAATGAATCTAACAATTTTGAAATATATGGCTGAAATGGCCACTCAAGGATTATCAAAATAATGTTAAGCGTTTAACAGTCAGCACTGTTTTTCAGGTAAAAAAAAACACGTATTAATCAACTTTGTTAAACTTAATAAGTATTATATTATCATCCGATTTTGTAAACAAATAAATTTTGGAAAATTTATTTAAATCACATCATTAATAAGCCAATGTGTTAGAGTTAGACTTACAGAAAAATTATCAGCTATTCGTATTGTAATTCTATTTTATTTTAGTGACTACGGCCCCCCCCCCCCCATATATTCCGATTATTCAGTACTGTCTGCGGTCACAAGATGATTTACACTAGTTTACTGACAATTTAATTTCACAGAATAAAGGATATAAATATTGATGAAGAACAGGTCCCAACAGCAGCAACTGCTTCTAAAAGAAAAAATTAAACATTAAAATAGATCGTTTCAAAAAAGATTAGAGTTCAATTATTTTTGCACGTCCGTATCGAATAAGATTCACTGCTTAATATGTAATACCTGCATTAGTGCGCCCAAAGATTACAATGTCAAACGCCATTACGCTAATGACAAAAAGGCGCATGATGCTTACACCAGGGAAATGAGGGATGACAAGCGACTTGATTGAAAAAAATAGTTTTAAAAGGCAACAAACAATATTTGTTAAGCTAAAAAAAACAAAAACACTGATTTTTGTCTGCGGCCCTTCAGGGTAGAGTAAGTATTGTTATGTGGCCCATACACCTTTATGTGCTTGACAAATCGAGGGAAACCTAGTTGCTGTGTCAAGTCTACATCAGTAACAGGTTTTTCCTAAACCAGTAAGGTCAAGGCTGCGAGGAACTTGTCAGCTCCCTGGTCGTGCGGTTTGCGCGCCGGACTGTCGTTCGGATTTATCGACGGTCGAGGGTTCAAACCCTGCCCGCTCCCATCCCCCGTCGTCCTGCGGGAGGTTTGGACTAGGAAGTAAACTATCTTCAACTTTGAAGAACATCCGAAACATGTCAAACATTTTACAAACAAACAAACAAACAAACATTTTTTACGACAACCTTTACTCACCTGCTGCCATGTCACCATCAGACAGTTCATTGGCCAATGTTCCAGGCTCATCACATTTTTCAACCAGGGTTTTCCCCAGACAGTTCCCTGCTATAACGCCTAATGGTTTCTCTCCCGTAATTTTGGTTCCTTTGAATAGAGACCAGGCATGCTTATAAAAGAGCGCGACATTATTTCTGATTCAAAAACGTTTTCAGGTTGTAAATAATTGCAACAGCTTTATATGGTTCCGTTTTATTAAGTCCAAAACAACAAGGCCCCTTGCACACTGCTCGGTGTTTGTTGTATCGCATATATATATATATATATATATATATAGGCTATATATATAAAATGACTGAACGACTTTTTCTTCCCGCAATGTTGTTGCTTTTAATTTACTTAAGTTTGTAAAATGTTTTACATGTTTCGGATGTTCCTTCAGAATTGAGGACAATTTACTTCCTAGTCCAAACTTCCCTCAGAAAGACGGGGGTGGAAGCGGGCAGGATTTGAGCCCAGGACCATCGATATATCCGAACGAGAATCCAGCGTGCAAGCCGCACAACCAATGCAGCCGTTTCGGACTGCATTTTTTCTGTAACGTATCTAGCTTGAAACATTGCTTACATTATATGTGATGCTAATTTTGTAATATGAATCCAAACAATGTCTAGCGTCTGAAAGTGTAAAAGGCCTAATTAGTCTCACGGGACTGCAAACCCACGTTCGGAGACAGAGGAGCTTTGTGGCGAAACATTGCGCTTTCCATTCGCGTTACAGACATTTTACCTTGGCGGAGTAATTCGCATCTTTAGCCGTACATATTTTTTTTTAAACTGCGGGAACCTTGTAGTGTGCAAGCAACTTAAGCGACATGTTTTATTAATTCCTAAACAATTAGGCCCCTAACCCACTGCCCCTTTTTTTGTTTGGAAAAGGCTTAAGACATATTCACCACTGAGGATGAACCAAGGCAGACCCATAAACACAAAGACACAAAGGCTGCCTGGTCGTGCGGTTTGCGCGCTGGACTGTCGTATGGATTTATCGATGGTCGAGGGTTCAAATCCTGCCCGCTCCCATCCCCCGTCGTCCTGCGGGAGGTTTGGACTAGTAAGTAAACTATCTTCAACTCTGAAGGAACATCCGAAACATGTAAAACAAGACAGACGAGGGCGATGCTCAGTTGGTATAAACATTAATGTTCTTTATACTTTAATGTCACTAGTTATGAACCAACAAAAGTAATTAGATGGCATTTAAGAAAAATTCTTAGCGTTTTTATCAGTGCCTGATTTAAGCAAGCCGAGGCCCATGTGCATTTTAAAAATTTTAATTTCATGGAGGCTTTCAGTCTCATTATAAATGCACTTGATAATATTAATGTATCAAACAGAAAGTGATTGAGTATTTGTAAATTAATGTCATTTCTCTTAATTTCTTATATCTAGCATAATTCATTTCTCTTAATTTGTTATATCTTGCATAATTCCTTTCTCTTAATTTCTTATATATTGCATAATTCATTTCTCTTAATTTCTAAAACCTAGTATAATTCATTTCTCTTAATTTCTAATACTTAGCATAATTCATTTCTCTTAATTTCTTATATCTAGCATAATTCAGTTCTCTTAATTTCTCATATCTAGCAAAATCATTTCTCTTAATTTCTTATATCTAGCATAATTCAGTTCTCTTAATTTCTCATATCTAGCATAATTCATTTCTCTTAATTTCTCATATCTAGCATAATTCATTTCTCTTAATTTCTTATATCTAGCATAATTCATTTCTCTTAATTTCTCATATCTAGCATAATTCATTTCTCTTAATTTCTCATATCTAGCATAATTCATTTCTCTTAATTTCTTATATCTAGCATAATTCATTTCTCTTAATTTCTCATATCTAGCATAATTCATTTCTCTTAATTTCTTATATCTAGCATAATTCATTTCTCTTAATTTCTCATATCTAGCATAATTCATTTCTCTTAATTTCTCATATCTAGCATAATTCAGTTCTCTTAATTTCTCATATCTAGCATAATCCAGTTCTCTTAATTTCTCATATCTAGCATAATCCAGTTCTCTTAATTTCTTATATCTAGCATAATCCAGTTCTCTTAATTACTTATATCTAGCATAATCCAGTTCTCTTAATTTCTTATATCTAGCATAATCCAGTTCTCTTAATTTCTTATATCTAGCATAATCCAGCTCTCTTAATTTCTTATATCTAGCATAATTCAGCTCTCTTAATTTCTTATATCTAGCATAATTCAGCTCTCTTAATTTCTTATATCTAGCATAATTCAGCTCTCTTAATTTCTTATATCTAGCATAATCCAGCTCTCTTAATTTCTCATATCTAGCATAATTTTATGTTTCATTGTTTGCATTTTCGAAATGACGAGGTCCTCCGTTAAGAACCAGGGCTTAGACGGCTGCACAGTCTCAGATTGTAAAACCGGCCCTTGTTCTTAGAATTAAAGAAAGCTTTATATGCACTTGCTATCACCTATCTCTTAGTTGGATGAACCGTTGGGTTGACCACACTCGTTCTGTTAACCGTAATTATTTAATTTGGTATCTCGATCAAGGGAAAGAAATTGTACTTGACTGAAGTAGTGGTATATATGCTGAATTAGTCCCTTTATAGGTTTCGTCTAAGTCTTAGTGAACACAAACGTGAAATACGAGCAGACTAAAGAAATAGCAGAAAACTCTACAATCTTCTATATTCATAAGAACTTCACTAGCAGAATGGTTACAATGTCGGGTTGAGGGGGCTTGACCCATCAGTTCGAATTCAGGTCGTTTAACCCTTTTTTTATAAATGCTTTTTTATTGTTAGTCTAGATCTATCACAAATTTAATTACATGACTGATCCATCTAATTGATACAACTATTCTTAATACTTAATATAAGCTTATTTAGTTATTTATTTATATATGTATCTTAAAAGTGAGGCATCATTCGATACTAATCTACGCAGATATGTGAAGTGGTCTACCACTTTGACTATACAAGTCTACATGTTGTGTATTTCTCTAATAGTTCTTCTATATAAAAAAATTACTCTTACCAGTTAAGTTTCCTTCGTAATTCTGAAAACAGAATGAGATACTCAGGACAGTGCCACTGTAGAAGACACATTAAATTTGTCATGAAACAAGCTTGCTGTTGACTCACTGTTAAAGTTTTACTACGTAATACACAGGGAAACTAGTCTTTCTTTAGTTTTCACATTATTTAAGAAAAGCAAATGTAGCTATTTTATAACAAATAACAGAAAGCGATATTTAAAAATATATACTAACCTACAGTGGCGTAGCTAGGGTGGGGAGGAGGGGGAGAATTTAAAAATCCCCGCCAGACTCAACTTCAGGGGTGCCCCCTAATGAGTCTTTTTTTACATTAAAAATTAAATTTTAAGCAAAATGCTGAGGCCCCCAAAGAGGTCAAGCCCCATTCAGGCCCTCAAATGATGGAAAATTCCTAACTACGCCCCTGACCTACAGAACAACGCAAACAATGGAAAGAGCTGGATTTCCTAAAGGTTAGATATAAATAGATAGAGTAAGATATTTTGCAATGACTGTTGCCAACTTTAATTTAAAAATTACTTTCTTTTTCGAGTAAAAGCGCTCAGTAATTTGATTTAACAGAACTAAGACACAAAAAAATGCATCAAATAATTTATACTAATTTATAGAATACTGTAACCTAGTCAGATAATACTGATATTATTGTGACGATATATAAATGGCGGCTTGGGAAGAGGCCAATCGTCATAGAAGACCTGAATACTGACTAGAAAACTCACACCTTGTGGGCCTTTGCGACATGGCAACGAGCTATCGGTCTATGAAGCTATGACGTGAATAGAGGAATTGTAAAAAAATACAAGTCTTTCTGTCTCGTGTCTCGCAATCGTTCTTTCCACTTCAACTTTCATGCCAGTATTTTTTTAAAAACTTGAACCACAGACAGATTGTTGTGATTTCATTCGAATATAATCAGCCAACACAACCAAACTAACCGCCCTCCTTCTCTCGTGGTTGCACCCGAAAAACGCAGATAACACGGTACGTACTGAAGGACTTTAAAAACACTGGATATGTTTGCTAAAACATACCTCGGCAGAAGGTTGCTTCCGTTGGAAAAAGCTGCCAGTTGTTTCAAGAACCTATCGCATGGCAAGGAACATCTTAAATCTACCCAAACTGTTTGTGTTTCAACTGTCAAGATTTGAACTGAAGGGTTGGAACTATATTTAGAAAAACAAACAGGGGAGACAGACAGTAAAAGAAAAAAAATCATGATTCAGTGAAAATAATATTTGGAGTTAAAAATAGTTAAGTTATTAATACTAATTAAAATTGTACTGCACCAAGTAGATTTAAAAAGTTTATAAAAATTAAATACAAAAGAAGGAGAGACAGGAAAAAATATAGTAATGGGGAGACACTGCGCGCAATTGACTGGTCTGTCTATGGAAGAAACACAAATCCAGGCAAAAGACAGGAACGGAAAAGGTCGACAGATATATGCATATTAAAATATAGAAACGATTGCATTTACCACTAGCCATTCCCCGTCACGCTTGACCGCTCGCAGTTTGGTGGCCTCGTTATAGAAAGCCTGAACCCTATTGCGGATCCAGGTGGGGGGGGGGGCGGTAGGGGCAATAGCCCCCCCCCCCCTCGGCCGACTACTCCCCGCCCCGGGGGGGGGGCGGAAAACTTGTAGTAAAGAAATCACACAATTTGTGTACGAATTTACTAGTTATGTTTATAATATATACTAATTATTTATCTTTCAACCTATTTCTAGATTATTTCGTCCCCCCCCCCTCTAGTATGTTGGCCGATTTGGTGGGATGGGGAGGTGGCGATGGTATCAATCCCGCCCCCCACCATAAACTTTCGAGTGGGGGGGGGTCCAATTTATTTGTAGTAATCACAGCTTGTAAATTAATTTTTTTTTAAATATTATTTTTCGAATACTTTTTTTTCAACGGCGATCCTCAAATTCTTAATCTAAATATGTGAGATATTTTATCTTTTCAAGGAACAAGTCGGTTGTATTTGCATTGTAGTAAGAGTCTGTAAATTCATATTAGAATATTTTTCAAGTAAAAAATTATTGAAATGGTCCTTTTTATTAGTATGAATAATGACTGTAGATGTCAGGAGAATGCGTTTCTTTAGTAAAGAATGCAAGAAAACGCTTTTGGGGCCGGTGACTCACCCCTGACTCCACTGGGTGAGCTTACAGCGCCCCCCTGACCACTTAGCTGTGAAGAGAAAAGCTTCAACATGGGTGTTTTTTTTTTTTCGGAGGCAATCCTGAATGCCTTAATCTAAATCTTATGTTTTCAAGGAACTAATCGGTTGTATTTGCAATGTAGTAAGGGCCTGTAAATTCATATTAGAATATTTTTGAAGTAGAAAAAATTATTCAAAATGTCTTTTTTTTTTAATAGGATTATTACGGAACTGTAGATGTCAGGATAATGCGTTTGTTTAGTAAAGAATGTAAGAAAACGCTTTTGGGGCCTGTGTTTCACCCCGGACGCCAGTGGTGGAGCTTACAGCGTTCCCCCCAGACCCCCTAGCTGTTGTTGTTTTTTGGCCGAAGGTTTACCGGTCTTTAGTGTTAGGGTTTGGAAAAAAATCACCCTCCTCACTCTAAATTTCTGGATCCGCAAGTGCCTGAACACTAACCTGTGACATCGAATTCTGTAGGCAGTTTAGACCAATAGCTTGTTGCCACGTCACAGGTCGTGACCTCAGACCTTATAAATATATACTTTTCGGTCAGACTCGCTCACGCCTTCCCGTTCCGCCAAGATTATATATAACGATAAAGGCACCAGATATCACAAGAAAAGAAATGACAATGTACTTTTACAAGTCAACACTCTAATGGTGAACAAAATAAGAGAAACTCATCAATATTGTGAAGAGGCTAAATTTAAACTGGTGCGGTCATATTGCAAAACTCAATTTCAACATTTATCATTTAATGTGACTTGTGGGAAGCGTGGTCGAGAGGCTTGAACTTGGCTTGGCTTGGCTTGGCTACCTAGAAGGGGGCTCGAGGTTCGACACCTGACTCGGGCAGAGTTGTGTTTACTGAGCGCCTAAAGGCAGCACGGAAAACCAACTCCTAGATACCCCCACACACACACACTGGTCCACAAATGAGATTGGACCCAAAGCGCTCTGAGCATGCTGTAAGCACGAAAGTAGCGCTATATAAAAGCTATAATAATAATTATAATGTACAGTGGAAGGAGCACGAAGAAAGGTCCGTCTTAAGAAACGCTGTCTGGACAACATGAAAGAATGGAGCAGCTGCCCTCTTGATATCCTGTTAAGAACAGTAGCAAATCGATTCAGTTTCGAGAAATATCACAACACCCATTCGACCCAAGTGAAGTGACTGATACACAGAGTTTGAGACACGGTTAATAACTAAGAGAAACAAGCAAAATAAATAAATATATATATATATATATATATATATATAAAGAGTTATCTAAGGGTAAGAACTTCACATTTACTGCTGTACAAAGTAATGTAGAATGTATTTCCCTCATTCGATATAAAACTAAATAATTAGTAACCAGTAAATAATTGATTAGTTGTTGTTTTTTTTTTAAATTGATTCATGTTTGTGTGTTTGTGTGTTTTGATTTTAGGCACATCGGCACAATTTAGGCCATGTCGTGCCCGTAATACTTTAAGGATCATTCTCCCTTTACATAACAAGGGCTAAGTTCTATACAGTTAAATCATTAAAAACAAGGTCTATTCACAGTTAAAATAGCAAAGTTAGTAAAAATTTAATAATTTGGTAAAAATCTTATGTAAATATTATAAGTTCACAGTTCGACATATACTTGTGTAAATTTTCAAAATTGTTCCAAGAATGGGTAAGGGGGAAATAACATCTTCAGAATTTCCAAAAGATAAACAGTCGGACAGACCTTGGGACAGACAGACAAACTAATTTGATATAAGCATTTAAAAAAAACAAACAAGCCGATTAATGTATGGATTAACAGCTTACACATTTACTTTAATGTCACGACGACATAACGTGTGCCCCACGAGGAGCAGGGCAAGGCCTGGAAGGACGCTGTGTTGTTACGGTCAGCAGAGATGTGGACCGTCAGGAAGATGTTGCGAGTGCTTTTCACCACGAAGGGTGAGTTCAACTGAGAGGACGGCTCGCTCGTGCCTTGGCTGTTGAGGGAATCAAACAAGAACACGAACTAGATTCTTTAAGTGTTTGTTTTTTTTTGTTAGGATATTGATGAAAGGAAAGGTGAGGAATAAGAAGAGAAACCAAAGCGATGATAAGAGAAAGAGAAATGAAAGAAGAGAAAAATTAAGAAATGAGTGAGAGAGAGAGAATTCTTTTTTTTTTTTTTTTTTTACTGTTCTTTAAAATTACCAATCAGAAGAGATTGAAAGAAAAAGAAAGCTGATGGAGATGTTGATGAAGATAAAGATGGGCGGGAAAGAGAAAGACGGGCTAGAAAGAGACAGA
Organism: Biomphalaria glabrata; assembly: GCF_947242115.1. Lineage (NCBI taxonomy): Eukaryota > Metazoa > Mollusca > Gastropoda > Planorbidae > Biomphalaria > Biomphalaria glabrata. The sequence goes on along the minus strand of NC_074728.1, from coordinate 21,700,551 downwards.
CGGACTAGAAAGAGACAGACGGACTAGAAAGAGAAAGACGGACTAGAAAGAGACAGACGGACTAGAAAGAGACAGACGGGCTAGAAAGAGACAGACGGTCTAGAAAGAGAAAGACGGACTAGAAAGAGACAGTCATGCTAGAAAGAGACAGACGGGCTAGAACGAGACAGATGGGCTAGAACGAGGGGAATCGGTAGAAAGAGATAAATAAAGAAAGTAAAAAGAAAGCGAAAGTAAGAAAAGATCGAATAAGAAAAAGAAAAGTCTGCAGAGATAGAAGAAAGAAGAAATAAATAAAGAGTTTGTGACAAAAGAAAGTACTGTAGAGAAGGAAAGAGAGAGAGAATGTAATTTATAGATTATAGTCATTTATGACTTCGTCAGCATGAAACTAATGTATTCTAAAAAGAGACAGACAGAGAGAGACAGACAGACAGACAGATAGACACAGAGAGAGAGAGAGAGACAGAGACATATATAGAGAGAGACAGAGAGAGAGACAGATAGACAGACAAATAGACAGAGAGAGAGAGAGACAGAGAGAGACAGACAAATAGACAGAGAGAGAGAGACAGAGAGAGACAGACAAATAGACAGAGAGAGACAGAGAGAGAGACAAACAGACAGAGAGAGACACAAACAGACAGACAGACAGATAGAGAGACAGAAAGAGAGAGAGATAGACAGAAAGAAAGACAGACAGACAGAGAGAGACAGAGAGAGAGAGACAGATAAAGAGAGAGAGAGACAGAGAGAGAGACAAACAGACAGACAGACAGATAGAGAGACAGAGAGAGAGACAGACAGAAAGAGAGAGAGAGAGAGATAGACAGACAGACAGACAGACAGACAGATAGAGAGACAGAGAGAGAGAGAGACAGAAAGAGAGAGAGAGAGACAAAAAGAGAGAGAGAGCCAGACAGACAGACAGACAGACACTTAGAGAGACAGAGAGAGAGAGAGAGACAGAAAAAGAGAGAGAGAGAGAGAGAGAGAGAGAGAGTATAGCTTACAAATCTCCCACGGCAATCAAAGCATTTTCCCCACAACAGGAGTCCGTTTGAAAATTGACTGAGTTCAACAAACGTTCCAAATAATAGATTTCAACCTTAAAAACAAATGAATGTTAACTCTAAACTGTTCCCTATAACGTTCATTCATATTCAAATAAAGAGCTGCAATTCATTTTGTTATAACCATAGTTTCAATATTGGTTCATTAACTTGAGTACCAGATTTGTCCAACTAGTCATTTCTGTACGTGACTTAACCTTTGACCTGTTAGTATCGCTTTGAATAACTAAATAATAAGCAATTAAATAGTCATATAAATTAACCCTTAAAGCGCTTCTAAACATCAGAATTGGAATTCCATTTTGTATGCACTCATTGTAAAACAGCTCAGCACTTTTAGGGTTAAGGGTCATATGGGTCCACGGTTATTATGGACCAATTAGTTACCGCATTCCTATTGGTCGACACTATAAAGGGCTTCGACCGAGACCAATCGTCTTGGATCGCCTGAACACTGACGTTACGAAGTGGCAGGTCAGTGTTTAGGTCTACTATAATGACTGATCTAACGTCGTCTCGTAGAGTGTCAGTCATATGTGAATATATGTCTTTACTCTTTCTCTCCGAATCGACGATACCATCGTTGATTTTGACATCATTAAATTAAATTAATGTTTAACTTTTTAAATTTGACTTTGAATTAAATAAAACGAGCATGCATTTCCCTTTAATTCTATACCAATTACAACATTTTCTGACCACAAACAACAAAGCTATTGACGCCCAATCATAACAGGGTAGTGAGATAGTATTGAGCCAAATGAAGAATTCCTTCAAAACGTGGAAAAATAATTACGGAGAGAAAGAGTTAATGAGGAAAACACAGTCTGTTGCACCTTTCGTATTGCTTCCTTTTAATTACTTTTATCTGCTAATTTTAATGTTATTTTTATGGTAAAGACCTCTCCCAATTATATCTAGTAACTTTAATTAAAGCTCTTTACGGGGTAACGTTAAAAATCTTGAATATGGTCTACTTCTTTGTAACCTTAAACCAGGGGTTCTCAGCCTGTGGTTCGCGACCCCTTTGGGGGTCGATTGACCATTTGCCATGGGTCGCCTAAGACCATCGAAAATATGGATTGTATTGTTATTGTCTACCCTACAATTCCGTATTTGTGTATGTGGGGGGGGGGGGGGTCGCGGCAGAGTGGGGGATTGTAAAAAGGGGTCGCCGAGCTTAAAAGGTTGAGAACCGCTGCCTTAAAGTCTTCTGCTTAGTAAAGTCTTTTATATGGTTAAATGTAGAGTCTGGTAGCAGGGAGTTCTTTATCTGATAACGTAAAGGTCTTCTGCTATAACTTACAGTCTTATATCATGCTACTCTTACTACTGAACCTGTTCTTTCTCTCCGTAATTATTTACCACGTTCTGGTGGAATCAACGCTGGTATCGTCAGTTAGGAGAGAAAGAGTTAAACAGTCGCAATATATATATAATCAATATGGGAAACATTTATTATTTATTATATCTGTATGAGTTACTAGAAAGGGGTAGTACCTTTGACAGTTCGGCATGCTGCACCTTTAAGTGGACGGCCTCACTGGTCCCCATCCAACCCCTAAATATCTCAAATGTGGCCCCATGATCCATGCCCTGGAAAACCGCTTCAGCTGACGGACTAAACCTTTGTGAGGGTGTATTGCTAACATGGCACCTCTGCGCGAATAGAGTTCTTGATTAAGGTCGCTGGCGGAAGAGTCCCAGGATTAACGACATTGACCACACATTCAGGACCAAGGCGAGCAACCTAATTGGGGGGGGGGGGGGGGTTCTTACCTGTGGTCAAGCATGGAGAGGGATGGGCGCCGCCATGCAAGTATCTAGCCCTCGTCACACCAAATGAGATCATGAGGACAGAGAGAAATGGAGAAAAAAACGGTCGATAAATCTTGCATGATGCCCCAAACAGTCCAACAGACTAAGGGATAGGTAATGGTAAAAATGCAAAAATAGGGCAGATGATGTCATCTGTTTCTGTGGCCCCCCTCCGGTTAACAACGGTGTCATGTGACCAGCACAATGACCGACTCATTAGAGCTAGGCGGACTCAGAGGCATCCTATGCATCCCGAAATTAAAAAAAAAAAGTTCTTCACCAAGATTCGAACCCGGGACCCTTTGTTCAGAAGCCAAGCGCTTTACACCTCAGCCACCTCGCCTCCTAGTAAACGGTGTATAACTTAACTAAAATAAGCATGAACTCACTGTGTTGACTCCTTTCTCTGAAGAGACGACGAAAAATGACACGGACGATTCCATTACGTTGATGGTGAAGTTCGGGAACAGGATATGAAACAAATTCCCATACGGCGCGATGTTCAAAGCTACATCCTCGGCTCCTTATAAAACGACAAACACACTTTTGACTTAATAGCACTCATACAAAAAAGTAAAGTTCCCCTTTTCAGACATTGTGGTCTATAGGGCAGATGATGTTAAGGTCATCTGTTTCTGTGGCCAACGGTTAAACGAGGGTGTCATGTGGCCAGCTCAACGACCGACCGCCTTGACTTTTCCCCATTTAATGTCAGGTACCCATTAGAGCTGGGTGGACTCAGAGGCACCCAAATATCTCGAAATCAGAATTCCAAGTCTTCACCAGGATTCGAAGCCAGGACCCCTAATTCGAAAGCCAAGCGCTTTACCGCTCAGCCTTTGCGCCTCAAAATAAAACTCATAATAATTACATTATTATTATATTATTGTGCGTTTTTTTAAAAAAGAATCTTCGTGTTCATGTAAACAGGGTAATATTAGCTCATGGCTGCTACTATAGTTTGGGTGGCTTTCCAAACCGTTGGATCTGAACACTGAGCTTCGCGGTGAAGACTAGAGTGTTGAATTTCTGAATTATATCACTTTTGCCCCCAAGTTCTCATGTGGTGATACTCTTGTAAAATGTTTCACTTTTTTTTTTTTTTTTTGGGGGGGGGGAGGGGGGCCCTTTGTGTTATATAATATCATGGCCAATTTTAATTCATCAAAAAATAAGCTTACATTAGACAACAATTAAAATATGGTGGGAAGAACAAAAATAATAGAGACACTATATGCATCTCATATCCATGTAGCATTCTAGAATTAAATGACTAATTGGTTGATTATCGGATTGATTCGTGTATTGTGATAGACTATGAATAATTATTCGAAATTTCAACTTGATTCCAGAATGGGAAATAGGAGAAACATTAGTAAAAACGTAAATAGGGGATTAAATCCATATATACATCCACATCTCTAATTAAGTAGCATTTATTCCCCTTATTTCGATATAAAACAAAACAATCAATCACCAATAAATAATTAACTAATTGGTTCATTTTTAGCGGCCCCCGTAAGGGGAAAAAGCCGCTATTAGGTTTGTGCAAAATGTCCGTCTGTCCGTCTGTCCGTCTGTCACACTCAGATCTCGAAAACTAGAAGAGATATGAAAAATATTATTTCATCATTAAATCCGGCTTGAAAAGTTTAGGTGCAACGGCTACTTTTGGTTTTCTAAAAGCAAACCGTTTAATTTATAAAATTAATTATGCAAGCGATTTTTTCATAAAAATACACCAATTCTAAAACAATTACGTAAATGTAAGGGAGGCAATGTTACAATATGCTAACAAAGATGGACAATTTTTGTGTATTTTCAGTATCACTAAGTCAAATATATTTTTAAAATGTACAGGAAATGTTTACAACAAATACAAATAATAGTTAAAGACGTTTTTTCTGGTCAACTAGCTGCTAAAATTAAAAGAAAACATTTCTGTTTGTTTATAAAGGCTAATAATGCACTTTGTATGTAAATATCACGCAGTAGCGTAACGTCGCAACATGATCAGGTGCTAAACCAATTCCTTAAACTTTTTTTAAAAATCAGATTTTATTTATTTTTTGTTTAGTGCCCCCATCCGAATAAAAGAAGCTTATTTTTGTGCGTTTTGTCTGTTGGTCGGTCTGTCCGTCACGATTAGATTTAAAAAACTAGAACTCTAAAAGCTATTGAAAATCTGATTTACCCTTTAATGTTCCTCCCATAACATCTCAATAGTTTTAAGTATCTAAAATTGATTGTTCCGGATTTTTTTGTGCAAAACTAATCAACGCCAACAAATGTTTGTTTGCTCTTCTAACTTATATTACATTCAATTTCCATGCTTAAACGTTGCAAAAACACATTATCAATAATATGTTGTTCCGTTTTTTATGTAAATAGCATATTAATGCTAAATCATAATCTCTATACTGACTTATATTTCATTAATTGTAAAAATGTTCCGGATATTGTTTTATAAATCATGAATTATGCCTAATGATTGTTTGAAATCGCATAAGGCTTTTAAAAAAAGTAATTTACTAGAATTGATTACTGAAAATTACTTTTTAGACATTTAATTTTCTTGTAAAACATAACATAGAAGTTTTGTAATCGATAAAGAAAGTTCCGGATTTTGTTTCTTACAAATCGTCGCCAGAAATTTCCGAATTTATTTAAAAATCTACTAACGCCAAATAATTGTTTGAACTCCCTCTTCTAATTAATAAACAAATAATCTTCTCATTTACGAAATAATGTTTTTACGGATTTTTATGAAAAATATTTTAACTCACTACTCTCTTACAGTACATTTAACTTTCTACCTAAAACATTAAAAAATCTAATTATCGTTAATATTATGTTCCGATTTTTAAGGAAAACAGAATCCAAACACCAAAGTAAGGTATGAAAATCTCTCCACGTGGCTGTAGTACATCTAATTTTTATACGAGACCATCCAAAAAATTTAATTAACGGTATTACATTTATCTGAAATTCTCTTTTTCTTTTACAATTTATACAAACATCCGGAACAATCTATTATATAAACTTTTCAATTGTGTTCATACCTAAAATTATTGCGATGTTTTGAAACGTAAAATAAAGGTTAATCAATTTTTAATAACTTTTAGTTGTTTTTTTTATATCAAGATAACGGACAGACCGACTGACAGACAAAACGCAAAAACAATGTGGCTTTGATCCTTTTTAAATAATATCTATTAGAACTCAGTGCATCAATGTCTATGAACCCTCGTTAAATATCTCGTGTAAATAAAGACATTTTTTTTTATGGTACCGGTACTAGCCTATTGTGAGGTAATGGAATTTTTTTTCTTTGACGTCATATGAATGGACTCTTTAAATGTAATGTTAAAAGAACGCACTCGGTGCACCAATGTCTATTAACCCTCGAAAAAATTGCTTGTATTAATGAAAACATATTTTAGTCTAACTAAGCCGTGTGACGTAGTGTTTTTTTTTCCTTTGACGTCACATGGAATGAATTCTTTAAATGAAATGCTTAAAGAACGCACTCGGTGCACCAAAGTCTATGAACACTCGATAAATGGCTCTTATAGATGAAGGCGATTTTTAGTCTAGCTAGGCCGTGTGACGTAGTGTTTTTTTTTCCCTCTGACGTTATATGGAATTAATTCTTCAAATGAAATGAAAAAAGAACTCGGTATAGTAATGTTTATTAAGCCTCGTTATGTGACTCGCGTTTAAAAAAGGAATGATATCTTGATTTAGATCTAATCTAGATTTTTTAAACTAGATCTAGATTTTTATTACAGTATATCTAGATCTGGATTTATATTCTAATTAAAATTATTTTAGAGTCTAGATCTAGAATTTCTAGATCTAGTTTAGACTAAAATAGACTAGATTAAGATGTAGAATTTCAATTTCTAAACTTAAAGTGTAAAAAAAAGTGTAGATTTTCATTTCCAAACGTTTTGATCAATATTGTAATGTTTTAATATACTAAAACTAATCTACTATTTTTTTTATTAAATTTAAATTTAAATTTACGGCAAATGAATCTTTGAAACATTATTACTTTTGACCATCGGATGGCTGCCTGGTCGTGCGGTTTGCGCGCTGGACTGTCGTTCAGATTTATGGATGGCCCAGGGTTCAAACCCTGCCCGCTCCCATCCCCCGTCGTCCTGCGGGAGGTTTGGACTAGGAAGTAATTATCTTCAACTCTGAAGGAACATCCGAAACGTGTAAAACATTTTACATCAAAATTAAATCACCTCTTGAATATTATTTGCGAATATGCAGATCCGACAGGGATCAGACTTCGACGGGGGCCGCCTCTGAGTTTGTGTAACACAAACTCTCTTTGTAATCTTGTTCTTTTGTTGATTCATGTCTTGTCAGGTTCAATGAAAGATTGTGTAAAGTTTAAGTTGATCCGAGAATGAAGCTCACAACATAACCTTATTTCAATATAAGATTCACAAAAGTAGACTTGAAACTTATTAGCTGACCCAACTTAATGTCCTCCTCTGCATACATACCCTACTAAAATTAGCTTCTCCAAAAACACCCATTGAAGATTAATGCAGAGTTAAGTTTCTTACATTATCCATTACGCTTAATTAATATATGTTTATAAATATATATATGACTAATATATATTATAAAAGAAGGTATTTATATGTTGTGATTACATAATTATAACTTACCTGAAAGAGAGTTGCAGGCTATCAAAATGTATGTTAACACAACACAGGCACACACAGTCATTCTCTGTTAGTAGAATACACGGCCAATAAGTAATTATAATAATTAATCTTTTTTGAAGTATCATATGCACACGGAAGAACACCAATTTTAAGTAAGCTACAATTATTTATTTCATCTCAATCATTTGTACATGTAACAAGAGATCCCATTTGCCGAAAAGAAAACTACAAAAACATAAACTCAAAATCGGCCCCTGAAGTGGTCTACCCAGAAAGGCAAATAGGCTGGTTTCAATATTTTCAGAAGGAATATCGAAATGAAATTCTATCAAAAGCAAATGACAGAGAACAATGGGGAAAGAAGGTGGACCGATCCTGTGAGGTGCCCCAAAGGTCCAGCAGACCAAGGGATATGTGAAGGTGAAGCCAGATGTCAAACTGGCCTAACTGATGTTATATGATGATTATCTAATTGATGTAATTGTTTTGTAAAGGGTCAACAAAAACAATTCCATAAACAAAAATCCTTTAATTAAGTGTCCTATATGAATACGATTTTCATTGTCTTTTCTAGTTTACGAGATCTAAACGGTACGAACGGACGGGCGGACAGACAGGCCACTCAAAACCAATAGCATTTATTCCCCTTTCGGGGAAATTGCACTCTATTGGTGAATGTTATGATATGTGTGTTTCTATGGTGACGGAAGGAAGAGGTTAGCTATTGCAGGGACGACTGACGACTCCAGAACGTGATACTGAAAAGATGTGTTTTTCTTTTCAGTTAGATTTTTGGTCGAAATACCATTTTATATTACTACTATAGTCTACTACAACTTTAAAAAATATACAAAAATAGTGCTGGAAATCTGAAACTATTAAAATTTCATGAGAACACATAAAAATCTCTTTAAGAAAAAACGTCATTTAGGGTGTCATTCAATTTGATAAACGCCAATCTTAATCTCAATTAAAAAAAAAAAAGACATTGTCAGCTTTCATTTAATAAACATGGAACATGCAAGCGAATTTATTTTCCAATACGAAATGTTAATTTTTACTTATTATCCTTATCCCTACCCTTACTGGGCCCCGCGCAATTCATTTCGCATTGTTAGGGCCGGCCCTGATCCATTGGTTGTGAATTATGCAATCATTGTCGTCAGCGGTGTTAGTTACGACCGACGACTCCAGAACGTGATACTGAAAAGATGTGTTATTCTTATCAGTTAGATTTTTGGTCGAAATACCATTTTTATATTACTACTATAGTCTACTACATTGATTTTCTTTTTATTTGAATTTGTCTACACTGTAATCAAAGTTCTATTAGGTTTTGTTCATAGATAAAGTTATTCAATCCTTATAAGTTACGCTATAATACGCCTAAATGGTTTACCTGTATACCAGCAGTTTGGTGCTACATGTCAACGACCGTCCACTGTCAGGTGAAAAGTAAACTATCAAAAACGTCCTCTCCACACTGAACACAATCTGACCAACTACAATAACACTCAAGTCTTTCGTTCTTGAGTCGTCTCCTCTAACTAAGACCGCGGACGACAATAAATAAAATAAATAAATTATGGCTTTTATATAGCGCTACTTTCATGCTTATAGCATGATCAGAGCGCTTTGGTCCAATCTCATTTGTGGACCAGTTGGGGTGGGGGGAGGGGGTATCTAGGATAAGGTTTTTTCGTACTATATACTGTGTATATCTTCAATCACAAAGGAGGAGCTATATCTATCTATATTTATATGTTTTATTTTAGGTCCAGCAGGGTTTCCATTTTGTTTCTATTTCGATTGTTATTAAGTTGCAGCTCCTAAATTGTAGATTTTATTTGCGTAAGGATTTAGGGCAGATGATGTTAAAAGTTAAAGGCGTGTGATTCTTTGGCCAGCATTTAAAGAGCAGGGTGTCATGTGGTCAGCGCAACGACCAACCGCTTTTTATTTCCCCCCCCACTTAAGTCAGGTAATCATTAGAGTTGGGTATTTGTTATCTGTATTTGTTATGTGTGTTTGTTATTAAGACACATACGATCCATGTTATATATCATATTTCATTCAGTTTCATTAACATACGGATAATGCATAGGACATATTATCTTTTTCGAGATTCAGATCTAAATATAGATCTTGATTTTTTAAATTTAGGCCACCTTTATTCACTGTATAAATAGAGAAAATTATGCATACGATATATACTTACGCTATATACTAATATAGATCTATATTATATCTATTTCGACTATTGACTATATAGATCTAGATCTAATTTATTTAAAAACACATTCCATTTTTTAAAAAATGAAGTCAAATTTAAAATCTAGATTTGGACTGTCAGTATCTTAATGCGCAAATACATACATTTAATTCTACCTTCGATCCAAAGCTTCGATTAGATCTAGTGGTTGTTGATTACGTTGATCAAAGCTCAATATTATGAACCAATCTTCTGAATCGAAGATGTGTCATATTTATAAGCAAAGTCTTAAAAAATTAGCACTAACAAAGAGGTTAGTGAAACAAATAGGCGAAATTAAATTTCCATAGAGTGATTTCCTGTTAAAGTTTTTATATATGGTAATTCTGGTTGTACATATTTTCCCAAAAATAAATAAATATAAATTATAGCGTCTATATAGCGCTACTTTCATGCGTATTGTTGATAATTCGTATGCAAATTGTTGATAACACGTATGCTTATTGTTGATAATACGTATGCGTATTGATGATAATATGTATAGCATGCTCAGAGCGCTATTGTCCAATCTCATTTGTGAGACAAGTGGGGAGAGGGGTATCTGGGACAATGTCTTTTTTTTCCATGCTCCATTTAGGAGCCCAGTAAATCTGCACGAGTCCGGTGTCGAACCTAGGTAGCCAAGCCAAGCAAATTTTGAAAGGAAATGGTGATGTGGCAGGTCTGCAGCAGTACCTCACTCTGACAGGCAACAAGAATGTTCCTACGAATGTAAAGGGCCTTGAAGGTCAGTTGATATTATCTCCTTTGTTGATATAACATTGGGGTCTACTGTTATTTTAGAAAACTTCCAACTGATTTTAACAACCTGGTCAGCTAGACATACACATGTAGGCCTAGTGTACTGTACGTGTGTAGTCGATGATACTACAAGACTGCCCTGCATTTTTTTCATTGCGCGTTATACAATAGTGTTCGCTTAATGTGGAGTGGTCAGACGAGGCATGGCTAGTCTTTACACTAAAAGAGTTACACACCCTCCCAGCCCAAAAAGTAAATAGACTGTGTGTCCGACTGATTTTAACAACCTGGCCAGATAGACGTACACATGTAGGCCTATATAGTGTACTGAGTGTGCAGTCCATAATGACAAGACCACCCTGGGTTTTTTTTTTCCCGTGCGCGTTTAACGGTTATGCAATAGTGTTAGTTTGTATTTTTAGTGGTTAGACAAAAAAAAAATAGCACATCGGCATGGTTAGTCAAGCATGTATTTTACACTATGAAATAGTTATACCGGTAAAATATTTCTTAAAACTCCAACAATTTTGTTTCTATTTTATTAGTTACTAGATCTAATTTTTAAACTCTGATAGTATGTTATGTAATGAGAATCTAAACTTTACCGGTATAAGTAATTAAAATTTTCCGTTATATAATAAGTTAATATAATTTTAAAAAAAAGAGTACCATTCTTTTCTAAAGGTTTTAATTGAAAGCAAAAATACATGCACACATATTTATTTAGACATCTTTTTTTTTAAATTTTATTGTACATTGACGTTTATGTAAGAAACATATTCCTTATTACTGATTTTATTATAGATAAATATTTCTAGTTCAACCCCGCCCCCCCCCCCCCAAAAAGTAATGAAAAGTTTGCATTTGTTTAATTAATTTCTTTTAGTTAAGTTTAACTATATTTTGAAATTCATGATACACTTTTGGTTTAACTACTTTATTTTTAGTTGAAAACTAGTTTTAGTTTAACTTTTAAAAGTTAGTTTAGTTCCCATCACTAGAAACTGATAAACGGACTACGATGCATATTGTTTCCCTTGAACGGAAGTCGACCCTGGCTTCGTCAGAGAAAGAATTATCGTTCTTTTCTAACATAATAAGAATAATAATAATGCCATGCCCCGTTACGAAGATAATAGATGACTTCAATGTTAACATGACTTTACAAACCTGCATAGTTGGTCACATCAAATGCCGGCAAAGCTGTTATCCTCAGATGGGGGGGGGGTCAACACAGGCGTCATTTAAGGTGGCTTTCAGATACGTATTTGGGTTCCAAGTAGAGAACAAACTAGGAGTGTTTGTGTCCTTCTAGTGTATGTGTATGTGTCGTGCTGAAAGGTGGTTAATTAAATTAAAAAAAAAAGAGTAACCGTTAAAAAAAAAAAAAACTCTCTGGACTAAAACATTCAAATAAAACGCATCAATCTTGAAAACATAAAACACAAGGTAAGTAAAGTTTCCTATTTCAGACCTTTCGGTCTATAGGACAAATGATGTAAAATTCAATAATTATAAAGCAGTGGTTCTCACCACACTTTTAAATGGATCTAAACCTGGGTGCTCTAACAAAGGCATTTAAGGCTCCCCAAACGCCTCCATCAAAGGGGCCTTCCTTTCATTATGGGCATTTGCTGCGAAAAACAACATTAGAAATAACTATGTTCTGCCGGCGGCAGGTGTGGACCTTATAGAAGCACTAATCACCATTCGACAGCTGGGCTGGGTCAGACACTTATCCCGCATGGGAGACGACCGCAAAGGCATTCATCTTTGGCGAGATTAAAGGAAGACGGCGTAACAGAGGTTTCCCCCGTAAGCGCTATAAAGATCAACTCAGGAGCCATCTTGCCCTCACTGGCATAGAGGAAAGTAGCTGGCAACAGATGGCCTCTGAAAAAGTCTGTTGTAGAGCTCTCACTAATGCTGCGGGACTAACATTTGAGACTCAAAGAAAAGCCATTATTGATGACATGTTCAGAAGACGGAAAGAAAGCTTAAATAGCCCACCAGCGGACAACAGCTTTGTTTGCGTAAGATGCGGGAAAATATACAGGTCTCAGCTGGGTCTACATCGTCATGTGAATCACTTGCACTTTGCACGAATCCTTAATCTTAGGAATCAATGACATTTCCATTATTATATAAATTTTGATATATCGATGTAAATTATACTGCTTGGTGTTAATGTCAAAAAAAACATTTTCTAGATGGGCTTCGGAAGTATCTATAAAATTGGGCCCGCAATTTGCAAGGCCTGTCCTACTTTCATATATGTTAGAAGCCCTCCACACCAGCTTAGCTCTCTATTTATCCCTTTTTCATTCTGTCTATCCGAACAGACAAGCAACAGCCAGACAAACATTGATTACGAATACACACATATCCTAGAACCCAGAATCTTCTAATTGCACATTTAAAGAGGAAGTCACTCTCTAAAAACTAATCTTAGTTGTATTTTATTTTGTGTCCATAATTTTTTGTCTGCACAATAGATCTAGATCTTTTTGATCATAGCATTTGTAGAATAATCAATTGGTTTAGACTAGAAGTTGGTTCAATCTATGTAGATCTAATTACTGGTCGATTTTTATACAGAATTGTCTGACAATGTTGCCAAAGCTAGGCCGGTCATTACCCAACCAGATGTGTTATTTAATATTCGCATGGTCTCTTTTATTTCTTGTAAAGTTTGGTAAGTATTAGCCAAAGGTCTGGAAGTTGAATCTAAATGGACCTCATTCACCAATCGTAAACAAACAACATTTAGTCACGTGATCTTATTGATAAAACAACGGGAAAAACGGTCATGTGACAACCATCATGAATTAAACATAATAATAATAATAATAATAATAATCTTTATTATCCGTAAGGAAATTTGTCTTACAATTTGTGCATTACACCAAACAAAAAACATTATAACTATAAGAAACCAAAGTGTACATTCACACCAGACGCACTCATAATTTATATGTGACAAAGTTTATACTTATATACATGAGATCGTAAATGATATAGAAGAGATAGAGCACCACGTGGCTAAATGTTGTTTGTTTACGATTGGTGAATGAGGTCCATTGAAGCTAAAACCTATCCTTGTTCAACTATAGCTATACATATACATAGTATATACATATATTTTTGGCATGGTTCCTTTCAAAAGGTGATACAGGTGATAGTGGACTACAGATTCGTCATAATGGTACCACGTTTTTAATATTGATTCCGAACATGCCCTACCTACAGAGAAGCTCATTCATAAGCCTGTGTATGACATCAACGGTAAATAGAAAAATTGAAAATAAAGTAAGCTAATCTATCTATGTATCTGTGTATCTATGTATCTATGTATCCATCTATGTATCTATGTATCTATGTATCTATGTATCCATCTATCTATCTATCTATCTATCTATCTATCTATCTATCTATCTATCTATCTATCTATCTGTCCATCTATCTATCGATCTATCTATCTATCGATCTATCTGTCTAACTAACTAACTATTTATCTATGTATCTATATGTCTGTCTGTCTGTCTGTGTGTCACATCAACAGTAAAAGAACAAAAAAGTAAGCTAATCTGTCTATCTATCTATCTATTTATCTATCTATCTATCTATCTATCTATCTATCTCTATCCAATTTAAAGATCACAGATCTACTTTATACTTTAACACATGAACATACAGAATAAAGTATATTACTATACTACTATTTTTTTACATTCACGCATTGGCTTTACCAGTAACATTATTATTTCATTTAGTTGTTTACGAAACACTCTCTGTTGACCATATCGACAGTGATATGCAAATTAAGACCCGCGAGCCGCGGTCAATATATGTATTCCGACACTGGCAAAGAATCGGGTTTAGTAATACACTCTAACACTGGCAAAGGTGTATATATATATATATATGTGTGTGTGTGTGTGTGTGTGTGTGTTGTAATATAAATATATATGTATGTGTATCTCCTCTAGGTAGAAGTATCTTACGATGGTAAACGGATAGATGTTGCGTATATCGGGAGTCATAGTTATCTACAAACTGAAAGTCTAAAATTATATGGGTATAACATGTGAGTAAACAAGTTTTCTCCCTTTGAAAGTGTATTTGTTAATTATTTCACGATTACCTCCCTTTCTCTCACTCGCCTTTCCACTGTCCCTCCTTCTTCCTTTTTTTTTTCCTCACTCTTTCTATTTTTTCTAATATATCTCCCCTAACCTGAGGACTTGTGAGTATTCTAAACGGGAAGGGAGGGGGTCTCCATCTTTATTCTCTTTTTTTTCTTTCTCTTCGTGAAGAAAATTTTTGTGTAAGCTTTCTGTTCGCCAACAAATTAATGTTAAATGTTAACTTTTGTTTTAGCTCTGTCTCTCTCTCCGTTTCTCCTCCATCTTTTATTGAGTCTTACTCTCCAGTGTTTGCCTTCGTCTTAGTACAGGTTTAGGAGCTGTTTAAGCTGTTCAATAGCTGATCTCTCTCTCTCTCATAGTACAGGTTTAGGAGCTGTTTAAGCTGTTCAATAGCTGATCTCTCTCTCTCTCTCTCTCTCTTAGTGCAGGTTTAGGAGCTGTTTAAGCTGTTCAATAGCTGATCTCTCTCTCTCTCTCTCTCTTAGTGCAGGTTTAGGAGCTGTTTAAGCTGTTCAATAGCTGATCTCTCTCTCTCTCTCTCTCTCTCTCTTAGTACAGGTTTAGGAGCTGTTTAAGCTGTTCAGTAGCTGATCTCTCTCTCTCTCTCTTAGTGCAGGTTTAGGAGCTGTTTAAGCTGTTCAGTAGCTGATCTCTCTCTCTTTCTCTCTCTCTCTCTCTCTCTCTCTCTCTTAGTGCAGGTTTAGGAGTTGTTTAAGCTGTTCAATAGCTGATCTCTCTCTCTCTCTCTCTCTCTCTTAGTGCAGGTTTAGGAGCTGTTTAAGCTGTTCAATAGCTGATCTCTCTCTCTCTCTCTCATAGTGCAGGTTTAGGAGCTGTTTAAGCTGTTCAATAGCTGATCTCTCTCTCTCTCTCTCTCTCTCTCTCTTAGTACAGGTTTAGGAGCTGTTTAAGCTGTTCAGTAGCTGATCTCTCTCTCTCTCTCTTAGTGCAGGTTTAGGAGCTGTTTAAGCTGTTCAGTAGCTGATCTCTCTCTCTTTCTCTCTCTCTCTCTCTCTCTCTCTCTCTTAGTGCAGGTTTAGGAGTTGTTTAAGCTGTTCAATAGCTGATCTCTCTCTCTCTCTCTCTCTCTCTCTTAGTGCAGGTTTAGGAGCTGTTTAAGCTGTTCAATAGCTGATCTCTCTCTCTCTCTCTCTCTTAGTGCAGGTTTAGGAGTTGTTTAAGCTGTTCAATAGCTGATCTCTCTCTCTCTCTCTCTCATAGTGCAGGTTTAGGAGCTGTTTAAGCTGTTCAATAGCTGATCTCTCTCTCTCTCTCTCTTAGTGCAGGTTTAGGAGCTGTTTAAGCTGTTCAATAGCTGATCTCTCTTTCTCTCTCTCTCTCTCTCTCTCTTAGTGCAGGTTTAGGAGTTGTTTAAGCTGTTCAATAGCTGATCTCTCTCTCTCTCTCTTAGTGCAGGTTTAGGAGCTGTTTAAGCTGTTCAATAGCTGATCTCGATCTCTCTCTCTCTCTCTCTCTCTTAGTGCAGGTTTAGGAGCTGTTTAAGCTGTTCAGTAGCTGATCTCTCTCTCTTTCTCTCTCTCTCTCTCTCTCTCTCTCTCTCTTAGTGCAGGTTTAGGAGTTGTTTAAGCTGTTGAATAGCTGATCTCTCTCTCTCTCTCTCTTAGTGCAGGTTTAGGAGCTGTTTAAGCTGTTCAATAGCTGATCTCTCTCTCTCTCTCTTAGTGCAGGTTTAGGAGTTGTTTAAGCTGTTCAATAGCTGATCTCTCTCTCTCTCTCTCTCTCATAGTGCAGGTTTAGGAGCTGTTTAAGCTGTTCAATAGCTGATCTCTCTCTCTCTCTCTCTCTTAGTGCAGGTTTAGGAGCTGTTTAAGCTGTTCAATAGCTGATCTCTCTTTCTCTCTCTCTCTCTCTCTCTCTCTCTTAGTGCAGGTTTAGGAGCTGTTTAAGCTGTTCAATAGCTGATCTCTCTCTCTCTCTCTTAGTGCAGGTTTAGGAGCTGTTTAAGCTGTTCAATAGCTGATCTCGATCTCTCTCTCTCTCTCTCTCTCTTAGTGCAGGTTTAGGAGCTGTTTAAGCTGTTCAGTAGCTGATCTCTCTCTCTTTCTCTCTCTCTCTCTCTCTCTCTCTCTCTCTCTCTCTTAGTGCAGGTTTAGGAGTTGTTTAAGCTGTTGAATAGCTGATCTCTCTCTCTCTCTCTCTTAGTGCAGGTTTAGGAGCTGTTTAAGCTGTTCAATAGCTGATCTCTCTCTCTCTCTCTTAGTGCAGGTTTAGGAGTTGTTTAAGCTGTTCAATAGCTGATCTCTCTCTCTCTCTCTCTCTCATAGTGCAGGTTTAGGAGCTGTTTAAGCTGTTCAATAGCTGATCTCTCTCTCTCTCTCTCTTAGTGCAGGTTTAGGAGCTGTTTAAGCTGTTCAATAGCTGATCTCTCTTTCTCTCTCTCTCTCTCTCTCTCTCTCTTAGTGCAGGTTTAGGAGCTGTTTAAGCTGTTCAATAGCTGATCTCTCTCTCTCTCTCTTAGTGCAGGTTTAGGAGCTGTTTAAGCTGTTCAATAGCTGATCTCGATCTCTCTCTCTCTCTCTCTCTCTTAGTGCAGGTTTAGGAGCTGTTTAAGCTGTTCAGTAGCTGATCTCTCTCTCTCTCTCTCTTAGTGCAGGTTTAGGAGCTGTTTAAGCTGTTCAGTAGCTGATCTCTCTCTCTCTCTCTCTCTCTTAGTGCAGGTTTAGGAGCTGTTTAAGCTGTTCAGTAGCTGATCTCTCTCTCTCTCTCTCTCTCTCTTAGTGCAGGTTTAGGAGCTGTTTAAGCTGTTCAGTAGCTGAACAAACGTTAAGGTATCGAGGTTCAACCTGAGAAAAACATCATTCTCACACATTGTACACAGAGTAACCAGCTATGTGGATGAATTTAAATAGCTAGTATTTCGTATTAGTTCTTTGATACTGAAATATGTATATATACAATGAGAATGATGAATAGATAATGGTATATATATTTATGAATAATCAAGCATAGCACCTTGCTACTACAAATTTGTCACCATATTTTATAGTAAACCAGACGCTGACCGATTAATTCACAATACAGAAACCATCGGCAATGTTAGAGTTAGAATACAACTGATTCCCCAACAGACACTAACTCTTGTGTAACGACCACTAGCACTCACGTCGTCAATTATCAACAATCTGACAAAGACACTAAAGACTGTAGTAGATACTTCTTAGAAGATCACAACACTGGCAAAGAATCGAGTACAGTAAAACACTCCAACATTGGCAAAGAATCGAGTTCATTTATACATTCCAACACTGGCAAAGAATCGAGTTCAGTAATACATTCCAAAACTGGCAAAGAATCGAGTTCAGTAATACATTCCAACACTGGCAAAGAATCGAGTTCAGTAATACATTCCAACACTGGCAAAGAATCGAGTTCATTTATACATTCCAACACTGGCAAAGAATCGAGTTCAGTAATACATTCCAACACTGGGAAAGAATCGAGTTCATTTATACATTCCAACACTGCCAAAGAATCGAGTTCAGTAATACATTCCAACACTGGCAAAGAATCGAGTTCATTTATACATTCCAACACTGGCAAAGAATCGAGTTCAGTAATATATTCCAACACTGGCAAAGAATCGAGTTCAGTAATACATTCCAACACTGGCAAAGAATCGAGTTCAGTAATACATTCCAACACTGGGAAAGAATCGAGTTCATTTATACATTCCAACACTGGCAAAGAATCGAGTTCAGTAATACATTCCAACACTGGGAAAGAATCGAGTTCATTTATACATTCCAACACTGGCAAAGAATCGAGTTCAGTAATACATTCCAACACTGGGAAAGAATCGAGTTCATTTATACATTCCAACACTGGCAAAGAATCGAGTTCAGTAATACATTCCAACACTGGCAAAGAATCGAGTTCATTTATACATTCCAACACTGGCAAAGAATCGAGTTCAGTAATACATTCCAACACTGGCAAAGAATCGAGTTCAGTAATACATTCCAACACTGGCAAAGAATCGAGTTCAGTAATACATTCCAACACTGGCAAAGAATCGAGTTCAGTAATACATTCCAACACTGGCAAAGAATCGAGCTCAGTAATATATTCCAACACTGGCAAAGAATCGAGCTCAGTGATACATTCCAACACTGGCAAAGAATCGAGTTCAGTAATACATTCCAACACTGGCAAAGAATCGAGTTCAGTAATACATTCCAACACTGGCAAAGAATCGAGTTCAGTAATACATTCCAACACTGGCAAAGAATCGAGTTCAGTAATACATTCCAACACTGGCAAAGAATCGAGTTCATTTATACATTCCAACACTGGCAAAGAATCGAGTTCATTTATACATTCCAACACTGGCAAAGAATCGAGTTCAGTAATACATTCCAACACTGGCAAAGAATCGAGTTCATTTATACATTCCAACACTGGCAAAGAATCGAGTTCAGTAATACATTCCAACACTGGCAAAGAATCGAGTTCATTTATACATTCCAACACTGGCAAAGAATCGAGCTCAGTAATATATTCCAACACTGGCAAAGAATCGAGTTCAGTAATATATTCCAACACTGGCAAAGAATCGAGTTCAGTAATACATTCCAACACTGACAAAGAATCGAGTTCATTTATACATTCCAACACTGGCAAAGAATCGAGTTCAGTAATACATTCCAAAACTGGCAAAGAATCGAGTTCAGTAATACATTCCAACACTGTTAAAGAATCGAGTTCAGTAATACATTCCAACACTGGCAAAGAATCGAGTTCATTTATACATTCCAACACTGGCAAAGAATCGAGTTCAGTAATACATTCCAACACTGGCAAAGAATCGAGTTCAGTAATACATTCCAACACTGGCAAAGAATCGAGCTCAGTAATACACTCCAACACTGGCACCCTATAAACAAAATGAACTCAAAACTCAGCTTCAATTTTAAAACTAGATATAGTGACAGACTCATAGAACATATAAAAATATTATAATTGGAGATCACAAATGAGAAGCTCACCCTAAACAAGGCTTTTTGACAAAGTTCACCACCATAGTTTGCTTCAAAAGAAATAGTTTCTTGTCATTGATGGTCCATTGCATCAGTGGATTAAGGATTTTATGATAGGGAGAAAACAAACTGTAATAATAAAAGGCTCTAAATCAACATTAATACAATTAAACTCAAAGAAAAGTCTTAGGTCCACAGCTATTTTTAGCGGTCCCCGAAAGGGGAAAAGACGCTGTTAGTTTTGTGTGGCTTGTCTGTCCATCCGTCCGTTCCGTATACATCTCAGAAACTAGAAGAGAAAATCAGACATCATGATATTTTAGATCATTCAAAGTTCTGATCCAACGGCTATTTTTTTTCTTTTCCGAAAAGTGAACCATTTAATTTTAAAAATTATCTATGCAAGCAGATTTAAAAAAAAAAAAAAGTACACAACTTTTAAATGGAAAACCTCAGGGGAGATATGTTTGTTATTGAAAATGACATGGACTGGTGTCTTACTCTCAATAAAGCAATGAGACTCATAACTAACGAATATTCACATTTGACTAGAGTAACACCTTTAGTAAATTAGTAAAATCACTAAATTTAGAAAGCCTTTAAGAGAAAAGACAAAAGTAAAGTAGCAATTATACATAAAATACTGAACCATAATCTTTAAATACAAAAACAAAATTTTATAAAATACTCAGAAAGACACAAAAATACTGGCATAAGTTTCTCACCATATGCTAGGACAAATGTGTACAAATACTCCTTCTTCCTTAGTGCTATTAGAGCATGGAATGGGTTGCCTGAGCTAGCCACGAAAACCAGGCAGAATTTAGGTCACTGGTTAACATGCATGACTAGATGTATGACGCGTAGGACGTAATTATTATTTTTTTCTTAAATTCTCTACTTATTATTTCCCCCTCCTTTTCTCTCCCTCTCTCTCTTACTTAAACGTTGCAAGTTACAACACACATATTGTCAATTTTTTATGTATACATAATTTTTAAATCATTTTAATTATTTAATTTTTTTTTGCGAATTTTCAGCAAGGAAAAAAGCCGTGTATTGTCATGGTGGGTTGAACCTTTTATAATCACAAGCAGATACCCCATATTTTTATCAGTCTTTGTGGTCGATTATGCTGATGAAACCAGCACGGCTTCTTTTCAAGCTTTGCCTATGGAGTCGTGGGGCAGAAGCTACGTCATCGTTACACTAAAGTAAATGTGTAAGCTTTTTTGATCTACACACAAACACACACACACACACACACATACACATATATAAACACGCTGCTATTTAGAAATTTAGGAATTAAAAAAGTATTCTTCTTCTGAATGAGAACAGTGTACACTGTTCTGTCTGGCGGGGTGTCAGACTCGCAACCAGACACCGCGTGCACAGGGACCCCTGCCATTTTCCATTTCTATACCAGGCTAACCGTGCAGGACAAGCCATTTATGTAACGGCCCCTTGAGGAAAGGCGCCTGGATTGCGACAAGGTTGTGGGAGCTTTTTTTACAACTCCGCACAGTGCAATGAGGA
This sequence comes from Biomphalaria glabrata, assembly GCF_947242115.1. Taxonomy (NCBI): domain Eukaryota; kingdom Metazoa; phylum Mollusca; class Gastropoda; family Planorbidae; genus Biomphalaria; species Biomphalaria glabrata. The sequence continues at coordinate 21,679,272 of NC_074728.1, read as the reverse complement.
TGCTCTCGCACCCCCCAAGGGAGTCTTGTTTTGCTACCCTTTAGTCTAATTTTTCCTCCTACGTTCGTTTCCACCCGGGCGCCACTATGAGGCAGGGTAGCATGCCCTGGATAAAAGTATTAATATTATGTTGTTGGTATATGTGTATGAGTCAAAGTCCTAACCGTTTTATTTTTCACTTTTCGACAACTAATTCTCTCAATAGAAGAAGTCGAATAAACAAACCAACACTATTTAGCCTGGTTATTACTTATCATGTACTTGGGAAAAACTAAGCAAGAAAACGAAACGACAGTTGCCCACTTTTCAAGAGCTCGATCTTATATATATATATATATATATATATATATATATATATATATATATATATATATATATATATATATATATATATATATATATATATATACTAGCAGGATAATACCCGCGGTCCTTGGGATATTATTGATCTAGTGCATTGGATTTAGATCTAGTCTATGTGAGACATGTCGAATGTTTACTTACAATTGTTTACTTTAGCCACGAGAATAAAAGTAAGAGTATGAAAATGAGTTTACCCATATTGCCTATTTATTACAATGATTCGATTTTTAATACAGATGAATTTAGGTATTTTGAAATTTATTTTAGTAAACGTAAACTATGGTCTCTGCCCTGATCCGAGGAACACTTATGCCAAATTTTATTACGATTTGTCAAACGGTTTTGATTTCTATGCGGGGCATACATACATAAATACGCCCTAATTTTGGATTTATATAATAGATGGAGGAGATAACTCCTCTAACAAAAAAATATTTTTTTTTGAAGTAATAAAAAGTTTCCATTTGTCTCCCTTCCTTAACTTTCTTCAGTTCGCGTTCATGGGATGTTCCATAATAAATATATTTCCTTCAATAACATGGACTAGAATATGACGGTGCATTATTAATTAAATTTTCTTAACGACGTGATTAGATCTTTTCCATAGAAACGTTTCATCCCGCAATGGTATTACAAAGCAAAAGACGGACAGTTACTTATAGTACCATAATACTAATTATTCAAAAACGGAGATGTGATCTGAAACATTTATTAACAATTTTAAAAATTATCAAGGTTACAAAAGACAGTTTGTGTGGAAACACAAACTCAAAATCGGCCCCCGAAGAGTTCCACCAAGGCAGGCTTCAATATTTTCAGAAAGAACATCCAAATGAATTATATCATATATAATGAGAGATACGAATGGAGAAAGAAGGTTAACAGATCTTGTGTAGTGCCCCAACGGTCCCGCAGATCAAAGGATAGGTGTAAGTGAATGTAAAGCTAGATGTGAACCTGGCCTAACTAGTTCCCCCTTTAGACCTTGTGGTCTATAGGGCAGATGATGTAAAGTTCATCTGTTTTTGTGGCCTACGGTTAGCGAGGGTGTCATGTAGCCAGCACAACGACCAACCGCCTTTACTTTTCCCCAACTAATGTCAGGTACCCATTTAGAGCTGAGTGGACTCAGAGGCGCCCAAAGATTCCAAAGTTGAAAATCCCAGTCTTCACCAGGATTCGAACCCGGGACCCCAGGTTCGGAAGCCAAGCGGTTTACCGCTCAGTCACCGCGCCTCCCCTGGCCTAACTCTAATTGTTTTGAAAGGCTCAATCTCTTATTCGAATCTTCAAAAAATAAAAATTAAAATACAAAACTCCGCAATAAAAAGGTGTTCAGAAAAATGATATTTTTAAGATTACTATTTATTTTAAATTAGGTCTAACTTGTAATGCATACTAATTAGCTTTTTCTCTTTAAAAAACTGCTTGCATAACTGATTTTAAAAATTAGATTTTTCGCTTTTAGAAAAAAAAAGTAGCCGTTGCATCAGAACTTTGAATGGTCTAATATATTGTGATGTCGGATTTTCAATTTCTTTTCTAGTTTAAGAGATCTAAACGGGACGGACGGACAGACATTTCGCACAAAACTAATAGCGTCTTTTCCCCTTTCGGGGGCCGCTAAAAAAGAAGTGACTATCAATTAAAAAAATATACCTTCAATAAATAATGTTACCTTCACTACAAGTACTCTCAGTATGTATTAAAATAGCTCATGTCAGATTAAAAAGGTATCGATCAACATATAAACCAAAAGCTGCTTCTATGTAGATTTACCGTAAGTGGGAACGGTAGAAAAATAGGCAATAAATATAGAAGAGAAATGATGATATAAATAAGGTAAGATCAATACGAATGTAATAAAAAAGAAGGAAATAAATAATATTAAGAAATGGATGAACTAGATCTTGAGACAACGGAAGAAAGAGATTATTATTTTTTTTTTTTTAGAAAAACGGAGTGAAAGTGAAATATGGAATCCTCCAGTGGAAGGAGTTTTTGGGTTGCTCCTTTACAGCGAGCAGTGAAAACAGTCCAGACATTAACATTGGACTATAAATTGATCAAAGACTGGTTAATTCAGCCACTCTATGGGCAGGGTCTAACTCTTTCTCTCCGTAATTATTTACCAGATTCTGGTGGAATCAACGCTGGTATCGTCAGTTAGGAGATAAAGAGTTAATCCACAAAAAAAGAAAATGGAAAAACAGAAATGGAAAAGTGGTTTGAATGATGGGACAATTCCCAAAAAGGACGCCCAGTCTGGGAGCGCATGAGGCGCCCTGACCGCACTTCCCCGTGGTGGAGGTTGTCCAGGCCTGTGCAAGCTATATGGCACAGTGCAGGATAGGCCACTGTCCTGTTGGCTCATATTTCTTACTGCTTTGGCCAAATTTTGATTCACGATGCCCTCGTTGCGGGGAAGAAGAGGAAACCGTGTCTTATATTCTGTTTGACTGCCCCAAACTTGCTGATCTCCGTCTCGACAGGTCTGGGAAACCAAATATTCTTTATCTATATGGTGACCTGTATTCAGTACGAAAAACAGCACGGCTTTCTGTACAGGGCTTTTGCTGTGAATCTGAGCCTCTCAAACCATCACTCAAATGATGAAGATGATGATGAATGAGAAATATAGTGAATGAAGAAAGATAGAAAAAGAATACGTAAAAGGGAGATAATTGTAAAGTTAAAAAAAATAATTCAAGAGCTATCTCCCGCACATTTCTACTTAAGACTAATACGATGATATTTATGTACGCAGCCAACATCCTTCCCTTCACATAATGACTATCGAAGCTCAGGAAGCCTGGGTAGAATTGAAGTGCTCTGCCCCTTGCAGCCATCCCAACAACGGCTCAGTACAACTCTACAGGTATCTAGTAAATACGAAAAACATAACAAAAATAATTTAAATAAGATAAACATTTTAAATTTAAGAAAAAAGAACACAATATCTACATTACTAAACTTTGAATAAACTAACATAAAATATAACAAGGTTATAAAAGACAGTGTGGAAACACAAACTCAAAATCGGCCCCCGAAGTAAAATGTTTTACATAATTCGGATAATCCTTCAGAGTTGAAGATAGTCTACTTCCTAGTCCAAACCTCCCGCAGGACGACGGGGGATGGGAGCAGGCAGGGTTTGAACCTTCGACCGTCGATAAATCCGAACGACAGTCCAGCGCGCAAACCGCACGACCAGTGGTCCACCCAGGTAGGCTTCAATATTTTCAGAAAGAACATCCGAATGAAATTATATCAAAGACAAATGAGAGATAAGAATGGAGAAAGAAGGTTAACAGATCTTGTGTAGTGCCCCAACCGTCCCGCAGATCAAAGGATAGGTGAAAGTGAATGTAAAGTTAGATGTGAACCTGGCCTAACTAGTTTGTGGTCTATAGGGCAGATGATGTAAAGTTCATCTGTTTTTGTGGCCTACAGTTAACGAGGGTGTCATGTAGCCAGCACAACGACCAACCGCATTTACTTTTCCCCAACTAATGTCAGGTACCCATTAGAGCTGGGTACTCAGAAGTTGAAAATCCCAGTCTTCACCAGGATTCGAACCCGGGACCCTCGGTTTGGAAAAAAATAAGGTAATTGTTTTGAAAATGCTCAATCTCATATTCCAATCCTCAAAAAAAAAAAAAAATTTCCGCTGTATAAAAAAAAATGTTTACAAAATTGAAGTTTATAAGATTAGTATTCGTTTTAAATTAGGTCTAACATATAATGCATACTAATTAGCTTTTTCTCTTTAAAAAACTGCTTGCGTAATTGATTTTAAAAATTAGATTTTTTCGATTTCAGGAAAAAAAAAAGTAGCCGTTGCATCAGAATTTTGAATGGTCTAAAATAGTGTGAAGTCGGATTTTCAATATCTTTTCTAGTTTACGAGATCTAAACGGGACGGACGGACAGACGGACAGACATTTCGCACAAAACTAATAGCGTCTTTTCCCCATTCGAGGGCCGCTAAAAAAAAAGAATAATAATATTTTAAATCAATTTGGGTATCGAATCTGTAACGAGGAGGGTTTTTTTTATTCGGCCGGTGTGGAATGTCTACTTTTGGTATATTTGGACATTTAAATTTAACTCTTGATCTAAATAAAGTTTTGATTTAGATGTAAATCTATAGTCTAGATGTAATCGTATATTAGATTTACGTAAAAATATAAGCAAAGCTTATAAACTTCAATTAAATTGAAGCACCTTTAAATTTACTGTTATAACGTTGTTTCAGTACACTACGGATAACCAGGCCATTTTTTTTTTAACATTATTATTATTTTATTGAATAATTCCAATGATTGACCTTTAAATCTGCACTTGCTAGATGTGACGAAATGTTCCTGAACATTAATTATTAATTAGTTTAAACTTTTGAATCATCAATCATTAATACCATACATTCGGAAATTCCCGAACACGATCGTCATTTTAAGTACGCGATTGGTTCTTCCAAAACCGATGTTGGAGCTAGACCTAAAATCCTAGATCTAGATCTAGATCTCCAGCCAAGTTTTAATTGATTTTCATTTTGTATCTTGAAAAAATAAAACCCGTCAATTAGTGTTTTCGCCCATCTTGTATGTCTAGAGCTAACGTTATATCATTTGGAATATTATAAAATGCTTTAGATCAATACAATTGATTAACCAGAAATTATTTCTCGAGGGTGGGGTGGGGGTTGGGCAGGAGATATCGAAGTACAAAAAGTTTCACTGTTTTGTAATCTAACATTCATTATTTATTAAGAAAAAAAAGTCGCTCTATAAGTTGTTTAAAGTAGGTATTTTCTTTTTAAAAGAGAATTTTTATTCTTTTTTTTTATACAGTATGAGGGCAGTTACAATCTCCTTCTGCACGGAACGCTACACTGGCAATCTTACTGGTAATTCTTACAGAAACTTGTTAAGCATTGTGAGAGTGTATCGACTAATTAGAACTAAGAAGGATAAAACACTAAACCATAATCTTCAAATACAAAAACAAAATTTAATAAAATACTCTGAAAGACACAAAGATAAACGCACACTCATCGTCCCATATGCTAGGATAAATTTGTACAAACACTCCTTCTTCCCTAGCGCTATTAGAGCATGGAATGGGTTGCCTGAGCTAGCCAGGAAAACCAGTGGCAGAATTTAAGTCATTGGTTAGTATGCATGACTAAATGCATGACGCGTAGGACGTATTCACCTTCTTTTTTGAAGTAACGTCTGTTCCAATCCTTTGCTTTCACACAAAACATAAACAACAAACACTGACGTAATATCAGATAATATTAGCACCTCCTTCCTGTTAAAGGTGTTATCACACGGCTCTAACTATTTTCTTAAAAATGTTTACAGTGTTTGCATGTCTTCGGGGAAATAGTAATAATAAAAATACTACTACTAATAATAATAACAATAAGAAGACCTGTCCGAAGATAAATGAGGACTGCAGTATTTACGGTGGCTACGCAAGCCAAGCTTTGACCTAATTTTTTTGCCTCACTCAGAGCAAGCATAACCATTGTCCGCCGGTGGTCGATTAAGATTTTGCTTTCAGCGTATGTCGAACTCCAATAGCGAACGACTATATTTAATCAACATGTTCTTCGTTGTTTTGGTCTGATTAGTTTTATAAACATTTCTGTCAATCTGGGCTTTGTAAAAGCTACTCAATTACATTGCTGTGAAACCTTTTTTTTTTTTCTAGATAACAGTTATTTAACTTATTTTCATTATTTGCGAACAGACATTCTTTGTCTTGATTATTTCTCGGGTTGAAATGCACCATTTGCATTGCAGCACTTTTAACAAATATGCCATAGGTTGGCCAACTTCGGCCTTAACAAAATACCTCCACTTGTTTTGGTCAGCAGCTGTTTCTAGAAGGGTATCAAAAGAGAGGCCGGTCCATTCTTTTACGTTGTCCAGCCAGCGTTTCTTTGGATGACCCTTTCTTCGTGGTACATCCACTGTACCCTCAAATATGACTTTTGACTGTGAGTCATGTCTTATGATTTGACGGAACTTGGTTTCGTATTTTCAAAATATTGACTTTCGCCAAGCAGAGTTGACTTGTAAAAGTACAAACTTATTAGTCTTCTTTTCCAAGTATCTGATGCCCAGCCAGGGTCGTAATTGGAATTTTCCATCTTTTGGGGCGGGGGTGAGGGACTAGACCACTTTGGGGGCCCCTGCCTTTGTGCGTAATATTTTTTTAATGTAAAAAACACTCATTTGGGTGACCCCTCAAGTGGGGCCCTTGGTGATTTTCAAATTATCCTCACCCTAGATACGCCACTGTACCCAGCAGTGTTCTTTAGCATTTACTCACAACGGCTTTGATTCTTCATTCTGCTTTAGCATACAGTGTCCAGCTTTCACAAACCAAATAGAAATAGAAATGGGAAACGAACGAACCCGAATCGAACGAACTGAACTCGAACCACACTTATGACCGAACCGAACCGAACCCGAGCTATACTTGTCATCTAACTGAACCCGAACTTAAATCTGACCGAATTGAACCGAACACGAACTTTGGGCTCGATTCCCATCTCTAATAGAAAAACAGAAACCACTAGAGAAGAATACAGCTGTAGTTTTAATTGGAAGCCGATTTAAATATTGAAGCTTTAAGGGGAGGTATCCCTAAAGAAAATTGAGTTTTAGGTCTAGGATTTCGATTTTTAACTAATAACATAATTAAGTAGATCAATCATTTATCTTTACATTACAATAATTTTTATTGCTTAAATCTGTGTCTAAAACATGTTTTTTAAATGTTTTTGTAAGGTCTATAAGACAAAATCTTAATAAAATTTATACTTTAAACTCATTTTTCTCAAAACGTTAGTTTTTGCACATGTCATTGTGCTTTACTAGGAATTTCTCCTAAACTACTTGATAGATTTTGATGAAATTCGAAACACTTCTTAAGGACATCATTAACTTTACTCGTACAATGATTTTTTTTCAATATTCCCATCTCTAATAGAAAAAACAGAGACCACTAGCGAAGAATAAATCTGTAATTTTAATTGGAAGCTGATTTAAATATTGAAGCTTTAATTTTTTAATAAAAGAAATACGATGTGGCTGATTTGAATGTTTTTCTAATATATAAAAACCTTTTCGCCCAAGGAACGAAAATAACCGCACAAAATCCAATAGGAGTTATCGCTGGAAATTGCTGGAGTGGAATAGAAAATTGCAACACTTTCGGAGTTATCAAAGATATGACTTTAGGTAGGGCTGATTTTATTATCTTATATATATTTTCAAGTGGGGTGGTGCGCGGTGTCTGAGTGGTTGAGCACTTGCCTTCCGAATTAGTGGTCCTGGGTGCTGAATCACGGTGATGACTGCAAGTGTGAATTTCGGGATGTTTAGGGCACCCAGCTCTAATGGGTACCTGGCTTAGGTCAGGAAAAGCAAAGGCGTTTGGTCGTTTTGCTGGCCACATAACACCCTGCTTGTTAACCGTTGGCCTTAACATCATCTGCTCTATAGATCGCAAGGTCTGAAAGTGGAACAATTTTTTACTATATTTTCATGAAACGACCTGGGGGTTATGCTATTTTTTTCTCTTTGTGGCGATATGCCTACCAATATCCTATGGCTCGTTTGATTGAAGAAAATAAAGTCAATGCACTTCTTCTTGCCAGCTTTTTGCTGCTGTGCTGTGAGCTCTTTTGCAGACTGTACCAAGGAAAAACAGTGTGCTCTTCAGTAATTCAGCACTGCCGTACAGGGTGTTGGTTATGTTGGGCTGTAGTGGTAGTAGTTTCTGCCTAACGTGGATTAGAAAGGGGCATTCAAAGAGGGTCAAGGCTTTCTTTAATGATTCTTACATACAGCAAAATGTATCAAGGACATTCAAGGTTATATAGATTCATCGAATATTTCAGTAAACGAATAATATATAATTGAGGCAGCTGCTGTGCTGTATTGAGACTTCAAGACTCCACAGGATGTTTGAGATATTGGGGGTCCAGATATTATATGTCTCTCTTCTTCTTCTTCTTCTAGCCAGCTTTATTGCTGCTGAGCTGTGAGCTCTTTTGCAGACTGTTTCAAGGAAAAATAGTGTGCTGTTCTCTTCAGTTGTTCAGCACTGCCGTACAGGGTGTTGGTCATGTTGGGCTGTAGTAGATCAAGAAGTAGGGTGTGCCTAAGGTGGATTAAAAGATGATATGGTTTACTGCGCAGTAGAGACGAATGCAGTGTCTACAAGTTTTGTGGAATTTATTTAGTTAAGATGGTAATTTAACAGTGGGTTGGGTCCTGTTCTTTGTTGGAATATTGTAGATATCTCTCTGCGTGGTATGAAGTAAATACTGTCCAGTTGGTTAGGCCTGGTCATTTCTCTACACTAAATGCCAAGGCAATTTAAAGTCTATATACAAAATGGGAGATGTTACATTACTTCATTGTCTCTTAAACGACTGGAGTTTATTGTGGTCAAATGGTTTGCAGGTTCAGGGCAGTGTCACGTAGCATAATGAAGCTAGGTTTATTTTTAGCTCTGCGCAATCATCTTCATAGCAACGAGCTTTTGCAGTGAGCATGCTTTCGTTGTAAAGATTGTATTCAATGACCGTAGACGTAGAAGTGAGGATGTAGCGGTGTAATAGGCATGGCTTATTTACAAGTGCAGAGAGAGAGAGAGGTTAATGACTAAAAAGTTTGGGAAGAACAAAGAAAAGTCAGTTATAAAAAAAATCTAGTCCAGTCAAGTGGTAGTTATGAGCTGGAACGTAGATAGTTACCTTGTTTAATTTTATTGTACAATGTGTATTTAACTCAAGTGATTTCTAGTTCCAGAAGTTGTTTTTTTTTAATTGTTGAAGGATCTTCATTGTTTGAATTAACATCTTTAACATCTGTATTTGAATCTCCGGCATGAAGATCTTATTTGAGTGTTTAGTAATTGTTTGAAATACAAATCTACATTAAAATATTACACCGGAAACGCATTGTCATTTCAACACAATCTTATTGTAATATCAAGACATCTTTAAATCAAAACAAAAGAGCGTCACATCTATCACTCAAATATACAAGATCTTCACAGGCAGCATAGATGCTGGGTGGTAAAGTTTTCTATAGGTCAGTCTTTTGCCAGTTCAAGTTCAGGGCAGTATAGATTCAGGATGGTAAAGTCTTTTATGGTCCAGTTGTTTGCCTATTCAAGTTTAGGGCAGTATAGATGCAGGTTTTTTCCTCTGTGTTTTCGGTCAAGTTTCCTCAGCGTAAATAAGTTGAAAATACTGCAGGTTGTGAGAATATATATGTATATATGTTTGTATATATATATGTATGTATGTATATATGTATATGTATAGGTAGATAGATAGATAGATAGATAGATAGATAGATAGATAGATAGATAGATAGATAGATAGATAGATAGATAGATAGATAGATAGATAGATAGATAGATAGATAGATAGATAGATATGTAGGTAAAAAGATAGGTATTTAGATACATAGGTAGATATATATTTGGAACGATGGATGGATAGACAGACAGACAGATAGATAGACGGATAGATAGATGGATAGATAGATAGATAGATACATAGATAGATACATAGACAGATACATAGACAGAATGATAGATGATTTCAAGTCACCACTCTTGTATCTAAACAGAAATGTTCCTGCCAACTGTAAGTTTTGGCACAGAGTTCATAACCTTTAAGATGTACAGCATTAGCATTGAACATATAGTAGAGAACCTGATCTTTTCTGTGACGGACAACACTAGTGTCGCCATAATATCAGGGAGATCGTTTGTCAGCGTCACTATACCAATGGCTGGAGATACGCATTCTGTAAGTGGTCTTTCAACATATTTATAAAGCTTATATCAACTCACTCTGTCTGGTAAAAAGTTTGTACACATTATTTCTCCGACACCCAATCACGGATCAAGCTAAACATTTTGGACAATTATTTCTTTACCTGACTACACAAGGATCAATTGAAAAGAATATTAGCGCTATGTTTTTAAGTCTCCTATGACAACTGCTTTCGTAACAGTGATTATCAATGTTTTCTGAATTTAGCTGTTTAATATTTTGCCTGTTGCATTTACAATCTGAATTAATAATAATAATAATAATAATAATCTTTATTATCCGTAAGGAAATTTGTCTTACAATTTGTGCATTGAGGAATTGTAAACATTAAGCAGTACTGTTTGGCGAGCCCCTCAATGTTTTTAGAGAGTATTTTTGCGCTGGGTCAAAAGAAGCAGCAATTGCACGAAGGCATCTACATCCGGTTTCGTTCTGACGTCAATGTGTTCAATCTCGGACGTCTGCTGTCCCATACAAAAACAAAGGATATGGTCATAACGGAGCTTCTCTATGCCGATGATTGCGCCTTGCTAGCTCACAATGAACATGACCTCCAGAACTCGGTAAACGAATTAGCACACCCTGCCGCCTCTTTCGGTCTATCTATAAACCTCGGGAAAACAGAAGTCATGTTCCAGAAGTCACCCAATGAAATATTCTCAGCCACAAGGATCACAGTAAAGGGGACAGCCCCTTAACGTGGTAGACCACTTCACATATCTAGGTTGTGTAGTGTCAAATGACGCCTGACTTTCAAGGGAAGTTGATAACCGTCTGGCCAGGGCCTGGACCAGTAGCGTTTTTGGACGCCTTCAGGCGAGAGTTTGGCGGAACAAATCGCTCCGACTGCCTACAAAAATCATGGACATACGGTGGCAGGACCGCACTACAAACAGCGATGTCCTTGCAAACGCCGGTATGGACATTATAGTGGGACTTTTTATGGTCCGACTGTTACGCTGGGCAGGGCACGTATCCCGTATGGGAGACGAACGTCTTTTTTTGGTGAGCTCAAAGGTTGTCGACGTAACAGAGGCGCCCCACAGAAACCTTTCAAAGACCAGCTTAGGCGTCAACTTTCCTTGGATGACATGGAAGAGAGCACCTGGCTGCATGCGGCGTCGGAACGAGACAACTGGAGGTCACTCACGAAGGTTGCGGGATACACATTTGAGACCAAAAGAAAATCTGCTGCTGAGGACAAAACGCAGACGTCAAAAAGAACATCTAAATCGAACACCTGCGGACAATGGTTATGCTTGCCCTGGATGTGGCAAAATATGTAGGTCACAGCTGGGGCTGCGCACCCACGGGAAATACTGCATTCCTCACTAATTTTCGGATACGAAGACAAGGCTTATTATTATTATCTATTTTTGACGACAACACTTGCCGGGGATTATATATCAAACTTGATAATTCAATGAAGTGAAGAAACATCTTTGTATTTTCTTCCAAACTTCTTTAATAATAGCCTACTTCTTCAACTTTCACATCAAATTAACTTCTCAATTTAACAACAACTTGACTTGATACTTTATAAATAAAACTTAAAGATACATGAAACTTCACTTAGTATAACTTTCAACTTCAACTAATAATATTACTTCAATTTATAAAACTTTAATTAATGGACCCGCTGATATTACTCTACCAAACTATTACTAACTGACTTTCCCCTAATTTATACCTTTCTTAATCGTACATTCCAGAATTATGCAAACTTCTCAGATAATTATTTTAGTAACTTTGACCTTCTAGAAGCTGACGTATGCTATTTTTTTCCCTTAAACTCTTTCTTTGGTTGGATACCTAAAATTAACTTGTTTACGCTGGACACTTGCTTCTAGAAACTGGTCGAAATAGGTGACAGACTCGACTCGTGACACTATTCCTATTTGAGTATTATTAATGCAAAATGGCTTTACTACCCGTGTTGGAAAAACAAGAACATTTTAAAATTATTTTTTTGAAAGACAATCTCATCTCATCTCTGCCTTTGGTCCCTTCTGGGGCATAGGCCACCAACCAGCTTCCTCCAGGCGTCTCGGTTCTGGACGAATCTCTCCAACTGTTTCCACGTCTTGCCCATCTGCTTGGCATCTGTATTCCTGGGCCGTCCCCTCTTCCTCTTTCCTTTGACCGTTTTAATTTTTTCAAAGTATGAAAATAAATTTAAAATAGGCCACGGAATAAGAAAAGATATATCTTGAATGGATTTAGATGTATGTTAAACTTAGCTAATGATCCTTTCAAGTTTTTCTCTTTTGCTACAAAAATAAAATTAGTTTTGTGAAAAAGGGTTTACCCGAAGCCGATACGTTCATATTTATTAAAAACGAAAGGAGCAATAGATAAATAGGATATAAAGTACAATTAAAACGGGTTTACCCGATTTGTTAAATGAATGGTATTATAAGTAAGTCAGGACGTTCTGAATTCGCAGATATAAATAACGAATTTATGTAAAAATGCTTTTGAAACAAAAATTTGAAGGTTAATTTTATTAAATAATGAAATAAATAGACTATATTTTGTATATTCATGTGTCAAAGTAAAAAACTATCTGCGCAAAGTGTAGTTCTTTAAATTAGAAGTAGATCTAAATCCTTTCGATCTTTTCTCATGTCAACATTGTAAACAAAGCCTAGATCCATAAAATACTATAGCTTTAATAGAGTTGGTCAATTTTTTTTGAGGGTCTTTAGTTTGTTTTAGGGCTACAATACATACACTACGTTCTAGGTTAGTACCCAAGGAACATTCCTGCCAAGTTTTATCAAGATTGGTCAAACGGTTTTGATATCTATTCGTCACATACATAAATACATACATACATACATACATACATACATACATACATACATACATACATACATACATACATACATACATACATACATACATACATACATTCATACATACATACATACATACATACGCCTTACATTCTACTTTTTAAATTAGATAAGACGATCAGTAAATAATCTTAACCATGATTTTATTTTCGGGGAAAATTAAGGCTGGATAATAATATATGCGATTTCTTGTCTTTAAAAAAAGTATTTTTTAATGTTTTCTTTTTGTTACATTTCTAATGCTAAAAAGTATTCTTTGTTTCTTCTCCTTTGTTAAATTCATAATGCTAAATGTATAATTAATGTTGTTGTTTTTTTAGTTACATTTCTAAAGCTTAAAAGTATTACTTTTTTTTTTTCAAAATCATAAGTTCTTCTTACAAGGAGAAGACGGTCCTCAAATGATAACAAGCAATCACCCCATACAAGTCATGCAGATTATAAGACCTAACTGCTTTGACTCAGCTAGTAGAGGTGGAGTGGCGCTCTCTCTGTTGCTTCCAACAAATATGTACTTCAATTTTTACTCTTGGAGGTAAACATATAGATATTTATATAGCTCCTTCCTTCGCGTTCGAAGATGTGCACATTTTTCATTTCCAATGAACACGAAGATGGCTGTAAAGTCCAATCCTCGCTTTCGATAGCCGGTCACATGGATGACATGGGTAAGTTGGGAGGAATTCAGAGAAGCTTCCTCTCGCAGCCTTTTGTTGCCTCTGCGTTCTTTCATACTGGGCGTTCTTCTTATCTTATCTTATCTTATATAATATAGACGTTACTTCAAAAAAGAAGATGGTTACGTCCTACGCGTCATGCATTCAATCATGCATATTAACCAACGACTTATGTTCTGCCAAGTCACCTGTTTTACTGGCTAGCTCAAGCAACCCATTCCATGCTCTAATAGCACTAGGGAATAAGGAGTATTAGTACAAATTTGTCCTAGCATATGGGATGAGGAATGTGCCAAATCATTAGGGTTTATTAAAAGAAATTTCTATAAATCAAATATCTCGTATCGTGAGACTTCAAAACTAACGGCTTCAAGCCATGAGGAGCGCTCAAGAGCTAGTGTTTCCCAGCCGTTAATGTCAATATCACACTTTTTGAGAGAGCTCTTGGTTCCGCAAGGTAGTCATTGCCAGACGTGGTAATGGATGTAAGCATGCCACTACCAATAAAATGCTTTCTAATGGCATGCGTCTGAAAAAGCTTCTGATAACCAGTCCAGCTCTTCGCCTTCACTTATGGCTCAGATATTGAGTCCGGCGAAACTGTTTCCACTAACAAAGAAAGGGCGAAAGCGAGTAAAAGGCGCCTAAGCCAGTAGATTCGGGCAGATTGGGCTTTTTTTTAGCCATGCTTGGCTACCCACCTAGGATAAGTAAAATTCTGAATTCATATATCTTCTGCCTTGCAGCTATACCCAATCATGGGAAAGGCTTCGGGAGTCATCCCTTAGGAAAACCCAGGAGCCGGCTATCCTAAGCCATTTGCAACACTCAGCACTACACCCTGACAGAGCCTGCGACGCCGTTGACCTCAAACTGTATTAGCACTTGCCGTTCCTTTGGATACATCTGCTGCGTGGAGAGGGGGAACTGATGTGTGGGCGACATTATTCCGGCTACAACTAATGCCAAGGCACTAATCTCATTTTCATGAGATGATCCACATTTGTTTTACGACTGAAGGAGGCTAATTATTAAGAGTTCTTAAGGGTGTCTTTGAAACGCTTATTTTTAACTGCCATCCCACTAAAAGCGTTTTTTTTTTGCACACTAATCCCCATGGAAATAAGATAGATAACTGGACATTATGTTTGGAACGATGTTGCCCATACAGCTATTTTCTCTTTCCACCACGCAGCGGATCCGTAACTGTGTCAGTAATTGCCTTTCCGTCGGATGCATACTTATTACATTAGAAATGCAGCACTATGAACCAATCCATCTACCAGCAGCACATAACGATAAAAAAAAAAAGTTTGTTTTGGAGGAGTCTATTTGTACTGTTGCTGTTAGGCCCGAAGTATTGAATCGGAGGGTCTGGGGTTCGTGCCTTTATTAGGACTGATCCCTGTTTCGCTGTAGTTTTTTTTCCTCCCGAATACAGTGTGGTCTGTAATGCTGACTTTGTATATGCAGTATGAATGCATTATTCTGCACTAATTAGGTAGAACAGTGTTTCCCAAAGTGGGGTACACGTACCCTTGAGGTACGGGAGGAGTTTGCAAGGGGTACTCGTTGCACATAGTTAACTATGCTGATTTTTTAATACCCCTTTTTTTAAATGTAGATTAAAGTAAAGTAATTCTGTACGCAGTAAAGAATGCATAAAATGCAAAGACGAATTTATTTCCTACTACAAACTCTTAAATTTCACTTATTATCCGTATCCCTACCCAAACTTGGCCCCACGAAATCCGTTTTGCATAGGGCCCCACAAGGGTTGAGTCCGGCCCTGCTATTTAGTGACTAAAACCATGTGGGGTAGAATGACTTCTTAGTCACAACTGATAAGTCCGGCCCTGCTATTTTGTGACGGGTGAATACTACTTGTTCCCCCCTCTTTTTTTTTTTTTTTTTCGTAGAGTAACTATAGTCAATCCGACTTGCAGAAATAAAAGAGAGATCTTTCCTCTACTTTTTGCGTGTCCAAACTCTTGAACCATGAAGAGAATTATATATATATATATATATATATATATATATATATATATATATATATATATATATATATATATATATCGGTATTAAAGCACTCAGTAATCATTCATTTCAAATCATTTCTTATTTTCATTTCATTTTTTCATTTGTCCAGCCTACCGATTCGGGGAATGTTGGCGACTATGATCATTATTAAACAGATTAGTTTCAGAGTCCAAGTGTCAGATGAATATGTATCCAGTTTGTAAGTCCATTATTATTATTATTATTATTATGTTAGAAATGAACAAGTAGTCATTCTCTGGCACTGCCAGGGTCGAGTTTCGCTAAAGAGAAACAAAATTCATCGTAGTCCCTTTAACAGTTTCCACTGAGGAATTTTCTGGTGATGTGGCAGGTCTGCAGCAGTACCGCCCTCTGACAGGCAACGAAGATGTTCCTAGGAATGTTAAGGTCCTTGAAGGTGTCTGTGAGGTCAGTTGTTATTATCCCCTCGGTTGATATAACAATGGGGTATATTGTTATTTTGGACAATTTCCATAGACGCTTAATCTCCAAGCCTAGGTTCCCATATTTTCTTTGTTTTTCTATCTCAGTTTTTCTCAAATTATGAGACAGTGGTACGGCGATATCGATAATGGTAGCGGTTTTTTCTTTTTTATCAATGAACAGCAGATCCGGGCGATTGAAATCTACCGTTTTGTCGGTCAGAATAGGCCTGTCCCAGTACAGCAGATGTTCAGTAGACTCGAGAACCTCTTGCGGAGAGTATTTATAATAAGGGGGAGTGTCCTTACCGATCAATTTGTACGTCAAAGCCAGGTGTTGGTGTATTAACTTTGCAACTTGGTTATGGCGACCTAGGTAGGCTGATTCTGATAGGGCTGGACATCCTGCCATAATGTGTTCAATCGACTCGCCCACATTTCCACATTTTCGGCATTTGTCGACAACATTGAGTTTCAGGATATGCTTCTCGTAATTTTTTGTCCTGATTACTCTGTCCTGTATTGCTGTAACAAAGCCTTCTGTTTCAGGGTAGAGATGACCTGCTTTGAGCCATGTTAAGGAAGCAGCCTTGTCGATGTTGTCCCCATGTAATGAAGCCGGAAATTTTCCGTGGAGTGTTTTTTCTTCCCATTGGCGAATCTCATGCCCTGCGTCGTCCAAACCGATATTGACATCAGCATTGTGTAGGTTCAGAGGGGTTGCATCGGAGTCGTATTTCCATAGGAAGGAAACTAATTTGTTGCTGGAGGCGAGCAGTTTTGATCGTATTTTTAAAACTTGCATCTTACACAATTTGAAGATGTTCTGCAATCCACGACCCCCATCCTTCCTGGGCAGGTATAACCTTATGGTGGAGGACTTTGGGTGTAGGCATCGAAACTTGGTTAGTAATTTTCTAGTGAGTCTGTCAATGTCATGTAGGTCGGTGTCAGTCCATTTGATCACACCGAACGTGTAAAGGAGCACAGGGACGGCCCAGCTGTTTATTGCAGTGATGAGATTACTGCCAGACAGTTTGGTGTTGAGGATTTTATTAACTCTTTGCCTATATTTACCAAGAAAGTCCTCTTTTAATTTCTTATGGTTTATCTTGGCATTCTGGTTTATTCCAAGATATTTATAAATAGAGGCGGAGTTCAATTCCTCGATGCCTTCAAATTCAATGTTTGTGTTCGTTGCCTTGCCCTTTTTAATGCTTATGATGCCACACTTATCCAGGCCAAAAGACATACAGATATCGTCACTAAAGCATTTTACCGTTTTGATTAAGGTGTGTAATTTTTGCTCGGTTTCTGCATATAGTTTTAGATCATCCATGTATAATAAGTGGGACACACATTTTGTACATTTAGTGTCAACCCTAAAACCGTTTGTAGAGTCTTGGAGTAATGTAGATAGAGGATTAATCGCTAGGCAGAACCAGAGTGGAGATTAGTTTCAGAGTCCAAGTGTCAGATGAACATGTATCCAGTTTGTAAGTCCATTATTATTATTATTATTATTATTATTATTATTATTATTATTGCTTTGTTTTTTTTTTTTTGGCGGATAAATTCGGCCAAGGCCCGGTGCTATCAAACTTTTAAAAAAAATCCGACCACAGTACATAAACTAACGGCTTCGAGTCTTCTTAATTAAACTCCTAGTTGTCTTAAACGATAATATATTTTCTTTAACAGATAGATGATTAGAGAAAACTATGACAAGTCCTGGTTTTCGTGGCTGACTCAGGCAACCCGTTCCATGCTCTGATGGCAAAAAAAATGAAATATATTCTGCATGATTTGGATGCTCCTTTAGGGTTGAAGATAATCTAAATAAGCTAAAAGGTGGTCGACGTAACAGAGGCGCCCCACGGAAACGCTTCAAAGATCAAAATAGGCGTCAATTTGATTTAGCTGACATAAAAGAGAGCACCTGGTTGCATGCGGCCTCGGAACGAGACAGCTGGAGGTCACTCACAAATGCCCGCGGGATACACATTGGAGACGAAGAGAAAACTCCGTTGCTGAGGACAGACGCAGACAACGAAAAGAAAATCTAAATCGATCACCTGCGAAAAATGGTTATGCTTACCTGCAAAATATGTAGGTCACAGCTGGGGCTGCGCAGCCACGGGAAATGCTGCATTCCTCACTAATTGTCGGACTCGAAGGGAAGCCTTGTTATTATATTTTCAAATAATTGTCTAGAAATGAAAAAAATAAATTAAAAACTTAATTTAATGTGTGGTTGAAATAAAGTAAAAAATTGGAATATTAAAAGATGTGAGAACAATTTATCTGGATTGGAAAACAAGGGCATCCGGTAACAAACACATTTGACAAGGAAGTCGTTGCTTTGAATAATATATAAAGAAAAACATTGGATGGATATATTGCACGGACTGTTTCTACATAAGAAGAATATTTGACATTTTGTGACCATATATTCAACGAATCTTTATTCAAAAAAGAATTTCCAAAAGATGATGGAATTGATATGTAACCATAACCCATAGCTGAAAGTACACCTGTAATGTTAAAAAGTTTATAAACGTTTTGGGTCCAACCAGCCCTAATAAGTACCTGACATTAGTTGGGGAAAAGTAAAGGCGGTTGGTTGTTGTGCTAGCCACATAAAACCCTCGTTGACCGTAAGCCACAGAAACAGAACCTATAGGCCACAAGGTCTGAAAAGGGGAACTTTTAACTGTTTGCAGGTCATATTTTTTAAATGTATTTTAAATGTTTTTATTGTTTTCCATTTGGACTGCAGAAGTACTATCTGGAAAACGGCAAAAGAACCTTGGCTAGTCGGTGAATACATGATCCTCAGAGAAATCCAAGCTTCATCGGATTCGATGTTTGGTTGTTATGTTTTCGGCATTGCTAATACGATAACTTTCTTGCATATGGCTGGGTATTCATTGGTATGTTCAAATCACAGGGCCGTATTTAAGTAAGCGGAGGCCCTAGGGCAGGAATTAGTGGAGGCCCCCCCCCATAAGTTTTCAAAAACTTTAAAAAAAAAAAACGTATTTTGGAAGAATGAAATGGACTACTTGTAAATTCAATCTCATTTGACTTCTATTAAATAAAAAAAAAATCAATATGATTTTTTTTGCGCTAAAAAAATGTGATGTTTGAGTTTGACCAGAGTAGGGCCCTGGGTTGACGCACTGCTGTCAATCAATCCGTAGCTCTACATGTATATATTACGTGCCCGCTTGGAACATTCTTTTAACCCTTAAAGTGCTGAGCTGTTTTAGAACGAGTGCATACAAAATGGAATTACAATTCTGATGTTTAGAGGCTAAACTATCTCACGCGTTTTAAGGGTTAACCACGACAATGTTGCCTTTCGTAAGGCGTAAAATATAAAAATTTAATATAGGCCTAAATCATGCAATGTCAGGAACCCAAATTCCCTGCTCGGACCTGAGACAAAGTATTACCTCTGCCACCTATCGAGAGTGGCAGAACCGATGGGAGGCTGAGACTCACAACCAACTCAGGCAGATTGTGGCGGATGTCAGGTGGCGGCCCACATCTAAGGGTCTGACAAGGCGTGGTAGCACGACCATGTCCAGACTGAGAATTGGCCACACCTACATCACGCACTCTTTTGTGCTGAATAGAGAGGAGCTACCACTTTGTGAGTACTGTGACTCTCACCTCACCGTGGAACATATCCTCCTTGATTGCCCCAGATACCTGGATGTCAGGGAGAAACAAAAAAAAAATAAATAAATAAAAATAAAAACGAAAATTGATAAAAAAAAAAAAAAAAAAAAAAAAAACAATACTAAAAGTTTCTGACCCCCCGTAATTCTGTTATAGTTTTTTCTTCTATTCTGGGAAGGCCCCTCTCATCGAAACCCCGGGTACAGTAGCTCTGCCTACTCTCCCTTAAACCCGGCCCTGACAGATGCACTTTGTCACTTAAACTTAAAATGCTTGAAAGATTGCCTATCAGTTTTTTTTTTCTTTATCATTTACATTTTCGATGTTTCTTCAATAGAAACGATAAATGTGTCCTACGTGTGTCCATGTGATAATCAAGCGTGTTTCTTTGTGTTATTCTAGCATGTGTCCAAATGTTTTTCTAGCGTGTGTCCATGTGTTAACCTAGCATGTATCCAAGTGTTTTTCTAGTGTGTGTCTTTGTGATAATCTAGTCCTACTTGATAATGAAAAACATAAACTCTCCTAAGTCTTTGGTTTTCATGGCCGATTCAGTACAGCCGTACAATGCTCTAATGGCACTAGACAAGTGAATTATTTTTATGGGAATTGTGTTAATTTATACTGTATGAAACGTTTTTGTCGCAGCCGTTTGGCGCGACCGTTTTGGTTCGACCGTTTTGGCGCAGGGGACGTTTTTTGGGCGATGTATAATTTGACGATAATTTAATAACCGCGTAGCGTTATCACAAAGTTTATTTCATTCTAATATAGTATTGTATGTATAGTATGAATTCTAACACCATCCAGTGAATTGTGTTTTTTTTTTTAAAGGTTTTGCTTATTTCATAAATATATAATAAGTCAGATTCCTGAATAGTAATGAGATGCTCCCCATTCCTTCTAATTATATATGATTTCTGCTAAGCGCACTGGATGGCATTCTTCGATTTCTTTAGATTGAATATTTTGCATCGCAAGTTCATGGCTATATGACTATATGTTATTGACTAGTAATATATAATATAAAGCAGAAAGTAAGGTGTATGTATGCATGTATGTTTCGCATGGAAATCAAAACCGTTTCACCAATCTTGATAAAATTTGGGTGCGAAGAATCCTTCCTGACACACAAACATACAGACAGACAGACAGTTACATAAAGCTACAAGTTAATATTTTCATTGAAAAGCTTTGTAGATGTATTAATTCTTCCTAGGATGTTGAATGCAACACCAGTCGACCAGAGCCTTCTGATAACATCGACAATGATTGTGATGGGTTGATTGATGAAGAAATTGCAGATGGCTGGGGTAAACATATAAACTTCAATGTTAATTTTATAAATAAATTAAAATAATGGTTGATTGTTAAGAATTTTCATTATTAATTTAGAATCCACGCGCTTGAACACTAAACTTAGCCACCATTAAAAGCATGTTCTTGAAAAGTGGATTTGGTTTAAACTTTGATCAGATCACTTTGTTTCCAGGTCAGGGCTTTATTGAAAGGGACTCCTGGCAACGCTTCTCAGCTTCTGCCAAATGAAAAAAATGTTTGTTACAGGAAAAAAAAAATATCAATAGAGAAACAAAATAGAACCGCGTTGGATGAAATAGAATGAAGTCGTAACTACTTGTCGAAGTGAACAAGTCTCTTAATAGGATCATTTTTACACTTGCAGATATATGGTCATGGAAAATAAGAGTCTCCTTGGGTTGCTCGCTCTTCGACCTCTCTATTTTATCACCGGATTAAGATATGAGCAAAGGAAAAAAAAAAGATATATCGAATAAATATGTGCTTGAAACCGGTCAGAGATAAACAGATTTATTTTTTCGGTGACCTGCAATATATGTATACGGGAGTGTCTCTCCAAAATAGAGCTCCACAGCCATATAAAAAACTGTTCGAGATGATCCATAGTCGATCTACGACTGAAGAGGGGACCAATGATGATGCTTATATTATTTCGTTAAAAATTGTCCGTATTTCAAATGGCATGAATTTTTAAATTGTTCTTTCTCTGGTTTGTTTGCAGACAGCGATCATGATTTTTTAGTGGACGAAGACGTCAATAAGAAAAGTAAGTTTTGACAGCTTTGGATAAATATTATCTTATCTTATCTTATCTTATTACAGACGTTACTTAATGTTTATGATTACGTCCTACGCATCATGCATTTAGTCATGCATATTAACCATTGACCTAAATTCTTCCAAGTCACTGGTTTTCCTGGCTAGCTCAGACAACCCATTCCATGCTCTAATAGCACTAGGGAAGAAGGAGCATTTGTACAAATTTGTCCTAGCATATGGAACGAGGAATGTGCCTTTATCTTTGTGTCGTTTTGGAGTATTTTATTCGATTTTGTTTTTGTTTTTGAAATGTGTCGAAATGTTTCTGGGTTTATTCTAGACTAATTATGTTCTATGCTTATTTATTGCTAAGTTAATTTTCAGTTTTTTGCTGAGCTAATGATAAATAACAAGTTGGGTTTTAAGGTACCACTATTAAAAACCATTGCTAAGGTCTAAATAACTAGTAGATTGAACGTTTTACCAGACATACAGACAGTGTCAGTTACTAGAAGCTTTTTTTTTTTTAAATTACTTTTGTTCATTGGCTAGAAGTAATAGGAAGAAAGTTAGGGAGAAAGTTAGAGAAAGAGAAAGTAAGAGAGAAAGAATGTTAAAGAGAAATAAAGTTAAAGAGAAAGAGAGAAAGAAAGTTAGAGATAAAGAGAGAAAGAAAGTTAGAGAGAAAGAGAGAAATTTAGAGAGAAAGAAAGAAATAACGCTAGAGAGAAAGAAAGAAAGAACGCTAGAAAGAAAAAGAGAATAAAAGTTAGAGACGAATGAGAATAAAAGAGAGAAAGAAAGTTAGAGAGAAAAAGAAAAAGAAAGTTAGAGAAAGAGAGAAAGAAAGTAAGAGAGCGCGAAAGAAAGTTAGAGAGAAAAAAAGAAAGTTAGAGAGAAAGAAAGAAAGTTAGAGGGAAAGAGAGAAAGAAAGTTAGAGAGAGCGAAAAAAAGTTAGAGAGAAAGAAAGAAAGTTAGAGAAAAGAGAGAAAGAAAGTTAGAGAGAAAGAAAGAAAGTTAGAGAGAAAGAAAGAAAGTTAGAGAGAGCGAAAGAAAGTTAGAGAAAAAGAAAGAAGGAAAGAAAATTAGAGAGAAAGAGAGAAAGAAAGTTAGAGAGAAAGAAAGAGAGTAAGCAGCCTTGCCTATTTCCTATCTAACTTTAAATGTATCTGTTAGCTGTTAACCACAGTGCTACCGTATTAAGATACTTTGATTACATATTTAAATTGTAAAATCGAAAAAAATCGACACAAGATTAGTTTGGTTTAGTTTTAGGCACATCGGCACATCGGCACAATTTAGGCCATGTCGTGCCAGACATGTTCAAGATTTATACAATATTAATGATAGCTTTATAATTGAAGCAATCATTGATTTCATGACTGTCTAGTTAATGGCGAGTGGAGCAAGTGGGAAGTCTGGCACTGTGTCAACGACACACATCAGACAAGGGAACGGTAAGTAAAATGATGTTTATATTATTGTTGTATTTTTTGTGGCCCACTGATGTGAAACACTAAATTTGTGGAGTCGTTGCGTCCATATTATTTTGGGTCTGTCATGCGTTGATCGTAAGACTTTAACCCCTGTTTAAAAATAAGATTACATCTTCGCAAGTGTTTTGCTTGAAATGGGTAAAAAACAAACTTTTAAAATTTCAAGCAAATAATTTTTTTAACAAGATTACAAAGACAGTTTGTGTGGAAACACAAACTCAAAATCGGCCCCCCGAAGTGGTCCACCCAGCCAGGCTTTAATTTTTTTCAGAAAGAACATCCAAATGAAATTATATCAAAGACAAATGAGAGATAAGAATGGAGAAAGAAGGTTTACAGATATTGTGTAGTGCCCCAACGGTACAGCAGATCAAAGGATAGGTGCAAGTGAATGCAAAGTTAGATGTGAACCTGGCCTAACTAGTTCCCCTTTCAGACCTTGTGGTCAAAGGACAGATGATGTAAAGTTCATCTGTTTTTGTGGCCTACGGTTAACGATGGTGTCATGTAGCCAGCACAACGACCAACCGCCTTTACTTTTCCCCAACTAATATCAGGTACCCATTGGAGCTGGGTGGACTCAGAGGCGCCTAATGATTCCGAAGTTGAAAATCCCAGTCTTCACCAGGATTTGAACCCGGGCCCCCGGTTCGGAAGCCTAGCGCTTTACCGCTCAGCTACCGCGCCTCTCCTGGCCTAACTGAAGTCTTATAATAGATGTAATTGTTTTGAAACGGATCAATCTCTTATTCGAATGCTAAAAAAAAAAAAAAAAAAAAAAAAAAAAAAAAAATTGGCATAGTATTGATAATTCATTCACGAAATTGACGTTTACAAGATTACTTTTCGTTTTAATTTAGGTCTAACTTATAATGTATACTAATTAGCTTTTTCTCTTTAAAAAACTGCTTGCATAACTGATTTTAAAAATGAGATTTTTTCGCTTTCAGAAAAAAAAAGTAGCCGTTGCATTAGAACTTTGAATGGTCTAAAATATTGTGATGTCGGATTTTCAATATCTTTTCTAGTTTACGAGATCTAAACGGGACAGACGGACAGACATTTCGCACAAAACTAAACTTTTCCCCTTTCGGGGGCCGCTAAAAATCCAAAACTAGCAGATTTTCTTCCAAAATTATTAAAAGGCTAAGTGGTAAAGCGCTTTGCTTCTGAATCAGGGTCACGGGTTCGAATCCTACAGAAGACTAGATTTTTTTAGGACATTATTGGTGGAAAAGTAAAGTAAAGGTTGTTGTGCTGGTCACATGACACCCTCGTTAACCATGTACCATCGAAACAAATTTATTACATTCCGCATGTTATGAAAGGGGAACAGACATTCATCATTTGTAAAAACGCCTTAAATAAATTTAGATACAGTGGAATAGAAAGTGTGACAACTCTATTTAATAATTAATTCTAATGCTAATTATTTAAAGTAATGAGGCGCGGTGGTTGAGCGGTAAAACGCTTTGCTTTCTAACCAAGTTCCGGGATTTTTAATTTTGGGATCTTCGGGCACCGCTGAGTCGACCCAGCTCTAATGGGTACCTGTCATTAGTTGGGGAAAAGTAAAAGCGGTGTATTGGTCGTTGTGCTGGCCACATGACACCCTCGTTAACCGTAGGCCACAAAAACAGAAGAGCTTTACATCATCTGCCTTTTAGACCACAAGGTCTGAATAGGGAACTCCATCTGCTTGTTATTTAAAGTAAACTTTTGATGCTCTAATAGCTATTTCATTCATCAAAAATATGTAGTTTCTGTATTTTATTTAAAGATAGCATAGTCTTTTAGTCTTAGTACTAACAAAGAAATTAAAAATATATAGACATTTAGGATAATCATTGACTTCTAACCTTTAATTAATTTCAAATTGTGTTCAATCTAGCAATGTAATTTGTAAAATAATTAGCAGGATGATTCAAACTTCACGGGAAACTTAATATTTTCTCTTAACATAAACTCCATTTATTATCGTATGTGATAATAAATTATTGCTGCGGAATCATTATGTATTCTACAAATATTTTATGTTGTTTAGTTAAAAGAATTATTTGGCTTAGGTCTATATCCTGGTAAAAAATCTTTTTTTTTTCGGATATTTGTCAAATAAATTGTCACCACCTCAAAGTTGGTGCCATAGAGTAGAAACCCTAATTCTGTATTGTGTATGTTAATTCCATATTGTGAATCTTATTCACAACCCATGTAGCACTAAGGTGAACACTTTTGACCTTAGGTGAACCAGGGAGTTAAAGGCAGTCAGTCCACATAGAGATCTTGTAGCAAGCACTTGTATTGAGTCACTTAAGATATAAGCAGTAGAGTTAGATGTTTAAAGTAGTTGGTTATAGAAGAAGTACTAAGTTGTGATATTCGTATATTACTGTTGGATTAATACTGACCATTCCTGGGTCGAATTGTATGGTGTATTCACTATGTGGTGTTATATTAAACTTATTGTGTCTGCTACACCCAGCGTCATTTCATTATTCTGTGATCTGTAACAAGAACCCAATGTCACCACCACGCCTACATTGATAACCACAGCCACATTTATACTATATAAAATAACCCGGTGACATTTTATGGTGTCAGAAGTGGCAGCAAACAGCATTTATAGTGTCAGAAGTGTCAGCAAACGATATTTTATGATGTCAGAAGTCAGAACTGCTAACTTAAAGGATTTATGAGCATCAGAGGAACAAGTCAAGAATTTTTTTCTATTGCTGTCAGAAGTATTTTAATACTAGTTACTTACAGTAACATTTATACGGATATTTTTTAAGTTGGCAAGTGAACTATTTAGTTAACACATGAAAAAGTAACTCTAAAAAATATTTGTTTACACATGACGCCACTCAACGAGCAAGAAAGCTAAGACCTGATTATTATAGACTCTACTATTTTTCTCATTTGGTTGTTCAGCGACACATTCAACATTATAGAGATGACCTAGATCTACATTTATTGAGACCAGCACACAATTTTTCAAGTGAGATTCACGTGATCCAAGAGTGACATTATTCATTATTATTATCTTCAGCTAGTCTAACACTCTAACAGAAAACAGAGCTGAAATCGAAAGTTAACTGTGCCTACTATTTTAACTTGTACTTCAAGATTGAACTTTACATGAATTGCAACTAATCCAGAATTTATTAAATTTTTTGACTACACACTTGTATCTAGAGCCACTACTACATGTCATGTTGACCTGCCATGACACAGTTACCATTAGCAAGCTATTTTTTTCATCTGTGATGAAATGAACAATTTGAACTGTTCCTGTCTGAGCTGTATTTTCAACTTTTCCAGTTGACTACTGTCCTAAGTGTCATTTATCTGGAAGCCTGATTTATGTGGTTGTATTTTTTTCGTACACCAGTTGAGATAGCTTTAGGAGCACAGCATTGTTCAAAGTTACTTTAACATCCTAAGCGAAAGAGATCAAACATGATATGCTGAGACAACCTGATCTTACAACCTGTGTGGGTGAAACTAGACAACCGTGATACTACAACCGATGTGGGTGAAAATCTAGTACTACAAGTCATTCAAGTCATCGTTTGAAGACAGCTGATATATGGTCAGTCGAAGTAGCTGACATATTCAAGAATCATCTACATCGAGTGCTCGTCATAATTCTAATGACACACTCCTATTGTCGCTGTCTAACAGCACATTTAATAAGAAAGCGCTCTTACTCTTAGACCTCTCTTGTCGTCACTACCTAAGGTCATTTTTAGTTATTTATATTTGTTTCAGCAACTGTACGAAACAGTGGATTACCTATCAAGCACATGAATTATTTATTGGATTACTTGTCAACTATATGAATTGTTTAATGGATTATCTGTCAAACATATGAAGTATCTATTGGATTACTATTGTTCAAGAGCTTGAGTACCGTATCATTTAACATTGTACTGTGGATTTAACAAGTGGATTACTTATGAACTGTACCATTGTGCTGTGGATTTAACAAGTGGATTACTTATGAACTGTACCATTGTGCTGTGGATTTAACAAGTGGATTACTTATGAACTGTAACATTGTACTGTGGATTTAACAAGTGGATTACTTATGAACTGTGGATTTAACAAGTGGATTACTTATGAACTGTACCATTGTGCTGTGGATTTAACAAGTGGATTACTTATGAACTGTACCGTTGTGCTGCGGATTTAGCAAGTGGATTACGTATGAACTGTACTGTGGACATAATTTATGTGGAGCATCACCGGAACTTTATGTACAAGTCAAGCATCAAGTGAATATTTAAGGGAAGTAACTTTAATTACCCTTAGTATTATCAGTATTGATTAGTTCTCTTGAACTACACCACAATTTTTTACATTTGTATTTATATATACATTTGACTTTAGGGACTAAATTTAATTATCTATTGAGTCTGAGCATTTATATTTTTTTTCAAGTAAGCATCCAGGTATTGGTAGGGACTCTTTAGATAAAGTAAATACTTGATCGTATAGCTGTATTAGTCAAGTATGTATTTCGTTAAGTATCTATCATATTGTTAAACTCTTGTATTGTCTTGTTTACATCTGTTGAATTTTCTTTTTGCGTCATTGTTATTTCTCATTGTAATTCTTTTGTCTACTATTTCTACTATCTTGTAATGTCTCTTTAAAGCAGACTGTTTAGTATCTATAGTGTATTTATGTTTGTCTAATTACTTATTAATATATATATTTATTTTACTTCTTATTTCAACCTATTTTTATTATTATCAACACTACACTACACACTTGATACAATATGGGATATATTTTGATTTGAGATTGTGACAAGATTGATTGTATATAATATATACTTTGAGCACATTGAACTATTTTGATACTATTGATACATTGATCACTATTTATCAGACTAATAAGGCTCACATAATTGTGAATTACTTGTTGCAATAAACTTTTACATTGCAAGTGGAGATACTAAAAATACATAATCACATAATTGATCAGTAAAGTATTACATTACGAACTAGACAAAGTACCAAGAATAACTTAAGACACCTCATAACCTCAATTGTTTCGCACAAAATATATATCTACTATTACCTGTAATTACTATTTGAGCAATAATAAGTATTTATTGTACAATATTTCATTTACAAATATCTAGTACACATATCTATTAATTAACTATATTACTAATTTGAATCTTTGAAAATGGCTGAGTATGAGAAACTAATAGAGATAGTGGATAAACTAAAGTTAAAAGAAGATGATAGAGCTGCATTCATTAAAATTGAAATAGATAGAATTAGAGTAGAAAAAGACAAGCAACGGGAAGAAAGGCTACATGAAAGAAGACTGAGAGAGAAAGAACAAAAAAACTTAGAGAAAGAAAAAGAACGCCAGCATGAAATAAAATTAAAAGAACATGAAGAAAAAATGGCAAAACTAGCAAAAGAAAATAAAGACAATTCAGCAAGTCAAACTTCATCTCATCATCAGTATCATAGCAAATTTAGGAACTTTGATCCAAAAGAAGACACATTGGAAAATTTCATTATTCAATTTGAATACATCTGTCAAACAGCAAATATGAATAGTGCACAAATGGCTCAACAACTGCTAGCTAACCTAAGAGGTGAACCACTAAAGATCATCGACACACTAACTATGGAGCAAAGAAAAGACTACAACACAGTAAAACAAAGACTAATTGAACATTTTGGCAAAACAGAGGAGCACTATCGAAAACTTTTTAGGGAAATAAAACTAGCCAAGAATGCAGATTTAAAAAGAACAATACATGACATGCGCCAGAACATGACCAAGTGGCTACAACTCGCAAACTGTAACTTAGATGACCCCAAACAGATCTTAGATTTTTTTCTCATTGAGAATGTGTTAATAAATGTTACAGATGCAGCATTCTCATTCCTGAAGGAGAGAAAAATAAAAAATGAAGCTGAATTGATATCAAACTTAACAACATACAAAGACTCACACCCAAACATCACCATTGACAAAAGGGAATTATACAATGTAGCTGCAACAGTGACAGAAAACCATCCAAGAACTACAAATAAATTTAAATATGCCAAGAGCATACAATGTTTTTTCTGTGGCATATTGGGTCACACCAAAGCAGAGTGCAGAAAGAGAATGGCATCAGAAAAACAGCAATATGTAAATAGAAACCATAAATATGGAAGAGATAACAGAACTTTCCAGAGCTTCAGTCCTAACTACAATAGATCCTATCAACAACAATATAACAGAAGAACATGGCAAAGCTACAGTCCAACTAACAGTAGATCACATCAAACAAACAGAAGATGGCAAAACAACAGAATGTCTAGAAGAGATCAATTTCAAGATAGACAACATACTTACCACAATAACAATCATACCAGACAAAACATAGCAGCTGTAGCAACTGAAACACCAATAGAATATGAAACAGTAGCATATATACAGACAAAGGTAGCCAAATTAAAAGTGTATCCTGCCTATGTGGATGGCATTAAGGTATATGCATTACGTGACAGCGGCTGCACCTCAATCATTGTAAAGAAATCACTAGTAAAACCTGAACAGATCCTAAAAGACAAGGTCACACTGACTTATGCGAATAAGGACTTATGGGAAGAATGTGAAACAGCATTAGTTTTCATTGAATCGCCATGGTTCACTGGTCAATACAAAGCCATAGTAATGAACAACCCAGCTGAAGAACTAATTATAGGGAACATAGAGAATATAGTTGAACTATCAGAAGAAGCCTTAGTAAAATGGGCTAATAGTGTGAATCAAGAAAACATTGAGTTAGCATCAACTACTAATTCACATGATTACAACAATGTCAGTATACATGAAGCAACTAAACAGTCAATTACAAATATGCAAATAAAATAGATGTAGAATGTCAAACTCATTTGCTAACAGAAGCATCTAAACTAAATAAAGATTGCCAAACAATTAACACACAAACAAATGATAGTGAAATACAAACAGATGAAATACAAATAGATGATAAAGATAAAGCTGAAAAACAAGAAATACAAAATGACATTAACACTAGCTCACCTAAAGTAATAATAACAGAGGAAATATTAGCCTTGACATTTAAAAATAGCAAACAGATAGAAGTATATTATCTAGAAGTCAATTATCAGGATGTTGTATGCATAGTTGATGAAGAATCCACAATCACTTTTGTAGAGCCCAATTTAGTAGAAAAAGATTATTTGAATGATATAGCCATTGTAACCTTACCAAACTCTAGAAAGATAGAATGTAAAACTGCCATTGCTGAAATCAAATCACCATTTATAAAAGGGAAAATAAAAGTTGTAATACTTGAAAATACTATCAGTCCAGTAATTATTGGATCTTATCCAAAAGTTAAAGTGCATCAAAAGCCAGTAAAACATAAAACAATATGGTTTTATGACCTGTCTGATTCTGATTTTCAGAAAGAAATTTTTCAAATAGTACAAGATATAACTTGTGATTTTGGATATAAAAAAGTTTGGAAACATCCAGAACTTGGAGAGTCAATGTGGGTACAAATAAAAAACTTTGGCCATTACAAAGAGTTATTACATAAAATATACGGAACACCAATTAAGGGACTCACAATTAACATCAGTGTTGTTGACTTAATACATCGCATCTGGTAAACATTGAGCATTATTTTGTGAACATTGAGCATTATTTTGTAAACATTGAGTACTATTTTTAAACATTGAACTAGAACTAAGACTTCATTTTTTAAAAAAAAAACTCTATTTGTAAACAAACTTTGGAATTTGATTACTACATTGTAACCAACAATTTTTTCACATTCTTTTGTCAACAAGAATAACATTTTTGTACTCAACAATGTAAACAAACATTGAATTTTTTTCCAAACTTATTCAGTACCTAGCTTAATTTTTTTCCATGCAATGTAAACATTATTTTTCTCATTGTATTGAGAACAACTTGGACAAAAATTTTTTTCTACAGCTATTGTAAACAAGATTGGAATTTTTTTTTACTATGTCATTTATCACAATTATATAACTTAGTCACATTTTTCAATACTATTGAAAAAGGAGATTGATTCATAATGTAACTTATTTATTCAATGTCAATTAGTGTAATAAAATATTGACATACACTTGTATTTTTTTGAAAACATTTTTGTCAAACTATTCTTATGGACTATATTTTTTGTATTGATGTAAACAAGAAGATTGTTGTACAAACTTTTTGATATTTCAAGTACTGAAAGAGACACTTGATATTATTTTTTAAATTGGACTTGCATTTTTTTTCACAACAGATTAAAATAAATAAAACTAAACCATTATGATGTTATGCTTGTATGTATATGCTTGAACAAATTAATGTAACCTCAAAAGATTGTATCACAACTGACACACTTTCTCAGTTGAAGCTTTTTTTGACAAAGATTTTTTTGAACTTTGTACACAATAATTATTTGATAAACAATGTAACATTAAACTTTTGCCATTACTAGCTACAAATTATTTGAACTGTCATATGGAGAAATACTTAATTGAAACATAAGGTGCATGCAACAAGCACTATGAAAGATATTTATTTTGATTTGATGTTCATACTTTTGATCCAATATTTTGATACTTGAATTATACATATTTACTTGTGTAATATTAATGCACAACAATTTTTTATGGAGATGTCAAACCTCATATTGAAGTAAATGGATACATTGAATTTGTAACAATGATCATTAAACAATTTAATCTTGAATTTTGACACATATTTTGAATTTTTCTATACTTATCACTTACATATTGAGACTTACTTGTAACATTTTCTACATGATTTGTACATATTGTATTATTGGTGTCAAAAACCAGACTTCTAACATTTCTATAGTGTCAAAGATTTTTTTATAAATAGATATTGTAAATTAAAACTTGTATTAATTTTTCACATTGTGACATAGGAGATTGTCATTGAAATTTTCGGCACACTTTGCACATATTATTATGAAAAGACTTGTAAATATTGAGCACATTTGAACATTGATGTATATATTAGAACCACATGTAAAGAATTATTTGGGATGTTAAGTATTTAACTCAGAGATTTATTTGAATTACCTTACAAGAATATGATGGATTAGAGAATTTTGCCCTTGTATGAATTTTTTTTTTGATTCAGAAAATATTTTGTGTAACACTGTCATATTATATATTTTATTGCAAGTTTGTAGTTCTATTTGAACTCTGCAATTGTACATTTCATAGACCCCAAGAATTCCAATTGATCCTACTTATGATAATTATGTCGTCAAGCTGAAAAAAATTTCTTCAAAATTTTTTTCAAAAGGGGGGTGATAGGTAATGTCACCACCTCAAAGTTGGTGCCATAGAGTAGAAACCCTAATTCTGTATTGTGTATGTTAATTCCATATTGTGAATCTTATTCACAACCCATGTAGCACTAAGGTGAACACTTTTGACCTTAGGTGAACCAGGGAGTTAAAGGCAGTCAGTCCACATAGAGATCTTGTAGCAAGCACTTGTATTGAGTCACTTAAGATATAAGCAGTAGAGTTAGATGTTTAAAGTAGTTGGTTATAGAAGAAGTACTAAGTTGTGATATTCGTATATTACTGTTGGATTAATACTGACCATTCCTGGGTCGAATTGTATGGTGTATTCACTATGTGGTGTTATATTAAACTTATTGTGTCTGCTACACCCAGCGTCATTTCATTATTCTGTGATCTGTAACAAGAACCCAATGTCACCACCACGCCTACATTGATAACCACAGCCACATTTATACTATATAAAATAACCCGGTGACATAAATAAATTATAATTTAAAGGAATTTTTTGCAATTTTAAGTTCAACCTTGATGTAGGAACCCATTTCCCAAAGAAAAAAGGTCTCTAAGTGAAGTCACAGAACTGTACAGATAAAACTTATTAAGTATTTACAAAAGAGTTGTGTATCTTTATCTCAGCTAACAATAATATTTTCATGTTGATAGTTATTGAAACTGTCCTAAACCTCTTCAAATTTCTGAGATCTAAACGGGACGGACGGACGGACGGACTGACAGACCACACAAAACTAATAAAACTAAAAGGTCTCCAAGTGAAGTCACTTTATTACAGAACTGTACAGATAAATTTAATTAAGTATTTACAAAAGAGTTTTGTATCCTTATCCCAGCTAATAATAGTATTTTCATGTTGATAGCTACTGCAACTCTCCTGAACCTGAGCATGGTGGCAACATGTGTCAAGGAACGTCTAAAGAAATTATATTTGTCAACACGTGTGGGGCAATAACGACACTGAAACCTAGTTAGTATAAAAGTAGATAATACTCATTTGCTAAAAGTGTAATTTATTTTATTTACTTTTATTAATGCCATTTTTTTTCATCACTTGTATCTTCTTTCTTTTCTCACTGTCTTTTTATTTCTCTAGAGGGCGTGGTGGCCTAGCAATAATCATTTAAATGCAAACTAGAGGGTTCTCTAGTTTGAATCCCTGGGTTTCATATGAAGTTCTAGTGACACATACACTCAAGCAACCTTCGGATCCTCAGCATCAAAATCACAGCTTATAGATTGGATTTGGAGGTGCCATGGCGGAGTGGTATAGCGCTTGGCTTCTGAACCAACGGTCTAGAATTTGAGTCCTGGTGAAGACTGAGATTTTTAATTTCTGAATCATTAGGTGCTTCTGAGTTTACCCAGCTCGAATGGGTACCTAGCATACATTGGGGAATAGTAAAGGATGTTGGTCGTTGTGCTAGCTACATGACATCTACGTTAACCGTGGGCCACATAAATGTCTGAAAGGGAACTTACTTTTTAAATTTTGGATTTGACCCAAGGTCTTGAATTGTGAAATAAATATGTCGACACAATAATTCATATATAGTAACACATAAATAATAATTTTAGAAATTAACCTAAAAAACTTTTTTTCTATTTTGTCATACCAGTGGGAAAAAAAAGAAAGTAAAGCTCCCCTTTCAGACATTGTGGTCTATAAGTTAGATGACGTGAAGGTCATGTTTCTGTGGCCTACGGTTAAAGAGAATGGTGTCATGTGGCCAGCACAACGACTAACCGCCTTTACTTTTCCCCAGCTAATGTCAGGTACCCATTCAAACTGGGTAAACTCATAGGCGCCCTAAGATCCAAAATTAAAAATCCCAGTCTTTACCAGGATTCAAACTCTGGACCTTCGGTTCGGAAGCCAAGCTCTTTACCGCTCAGCCATCGCACTTCCATACCCAGTGGCGTAGCTACCAATGTGCGGGTGGTGCGGGCCGCACAGGGCACCAAGTGGAGAGGGGCACCAAGATTCCCCCAGTGTGTATTAATTTCCTATTTCCGTGAGCTTTTCAGTAAAAACGACTAATTGTATGGACACGAACAAACTTAAACTACTGTATTTTAAACATGAACTAACGATTTATAAACTAGTCATGTCGCTATTTTGTTTCATCTCCTTGACTATTTCTTCCATACAATATAAGCTATAGAACAGTTTGACTCTAATTTACTAGATTTATTTCGGACACACGGTACATTTTGTCGCCCCTTTTATAGCGCTCATAGGCTGTAAGTACCGCCCTCTCCCTCTTTAAATGTAAAGGGGCTTCGTTTGTTAAGATTTCAGCAGCGTTTGTTGGGCTTGTCCGAAAGGTGCCACAAATGAACCTTAGTGCCTGTGATTGTACTCGGTCGAGTGATTCGAGGGCAGTTTTACTAGCATATACTTGAGCTGTACTCAATGTGTGATCTGACTGCCCCTAAGTATAATGTGCGTAGCATGTAAGCTTTAGCACCCCACTTTGTGCTGGCCAGCTTTCTTAGTAACACTAACTTCTCCGAGGCTTTTCCTGGACGTGCTGGAGCATTGACAACTTTCTATCCAGGGTCACCCCTAGATATTATTGCGTGTTTTCACGTTGAAGTCGCAGCCCACTAAGTTGAAGCTCGAATGGAGCCTTAAGAATGTGGATCCATAGGCTGAACAGGGACCAGGTCGTTTTGGCAATGTTTATCTGAATCTGTCATTTGTCGCAATACGAGGAGATGGTTTGGAGGTCTGCTTGTAATGCCGCCTGTATTTGGTCGGCTTTCTTGCCGGTTGACCAGAGGACAATGTCATCCGTATAAAGCAGTTTCTTTGACCGCAGTGAGGTGCGTTTCTTAAATTTCTTAAGTCTAAAGAAGCATCGAGACAATTTCAAGTCACATCATTGCCAGAGTCCACCGACTATAGGCGAGCTGTTAATGGGTATGAATTAACTGAACAATTAAAAGCAACAAAGCAAGATGAGACGGTTATCATTGAATTCAGAAAAAAAGGATGAGGCCGACATCGTGAAAAGAAGAAAATACTTCAATACCGCAGGTTCTAGAGACTAAAGGACAGCACACAAGCATGTCCTCAAAAATTCGTACTGAAGAAGCTGAACCATCAGACAGTGTAAACAATA
Organism: Biomphalaria glabrata; assembly: GCF_947242115.1. NCBI lineage: Eukaryota > Metazoa > Mollusca > Gastropoda > Planorbidae > Biomphalaria > Biomphalaria glabrata. The sequence goes on along the minus strand of NC_074728.1, from coordinate 21,643,257 downwards.
CAGAAAGAAGGATAATAAACTCTAGACTGAACGACATTGGAGATTGGCCTGATGTCATCACAGATAATATTCGCATACACATTTTCACTCAAGGATCTGAAACAGATCAGCGTATGGACAGTCAATTCAGAGAGGCGTATAGACATCAAGAATCAGCAAAAGGAAAGGCTAGAAAGCTTTCAAAGGCTTGGTTTTTTCCGGCAAATGTCAAACGGCGAGAAAGTTCTTAGAAAGTGGATGTGTTATTGGCCAAAAAAAAATTTATTATTTTGCTTCCCCTGCATGCTCTTCTCAACAAGATCAAGTACCAAATCTTCTTTTAAATCCAAAGATGGATTCAATGAGTGGTGGAGGTTATCTCCGAAAATAGAAAAACATGAGACCAGCAGAGCTCACATTCAGTCATCGCTTGCTTGGAGGGAACTTGAAGTTTGCCTGAGAGTAGGGAACAATATTTACAACAAGGCCCAAGATTTGATTATCCAAGAGACGAAAACCTGGAGAGTTAGTAAAATTACTATCAAAGTACGATCCACTCTTGAGGGAGCATGTGCTTCGAAATAAGCTTTGTTCCATATCGAATATAATCATGTCTCCACAAATACAAAATGAATTTATTACAATATTGGGGGATCACGCTAAAAAAACAAATCATACAGCAAGTAAAACAAGCCAAATATTTCTCTATTATTTTTGACAGTACACCTGACATCTCAAAGCTGGATCAAATTTCCCAAATTTTACGGTATGTTGTCATGGAGAATGACAGGGTGCAGGTTCGTGAGTCTTTTGTTGACTTCATCGACACAAAGGCTATGATAATGCTTCGGTCATGAAAGGTCATTAAGGTCATGAAAGAATTAACAATATTTGATTAATGAATAGGCCTACATATTATTTTGAAAAAAAAAGTAAGGTTTTGCAATGTTATTAATTAGTTAGTTGTTTTGTGTTTTTTTTTTTTGGGGGGGGGGGCATCAAGATGAGGTACCGCACCAGGCATCATATAATCTAGCTACGCCACTGTCCATACCAGTGTATTTTCAATGTTTAAAAACAAATCTGAAACCTCAACTCCATTTGCAGATTTTGGTGTTTGGAGTCAGTGGAGCGAGTGGGACTGTAGCATACCTTGTAGTGACGGAACTCAGCTCATTCAACGATTAAGGTAGATTTAAAATAAAATGTACTGACGTGCTTATGTAGTTTTAACACGACGAGTATTGAGATTTATTAATAGTCAAATGTAGACAATGTCTTTAATGATGTTAAAGATTCTGCTTTCTCTGGGGTCATTCAACAGTGTAAAGCTATACTGGTTCACTGACCCCACTTCACTAGATACAATGGTGCACTGACCCACGATGTAATCTATACTGTTGCATTGACCAAATTCTTTAAGCTATACTGGTTCACTATACCGTAACAGTTACACTGGTCCACTGACCCACGATGTCCCACGGTGTAACGTCCTAAACATTGTTTAAAAAGAACAGAGATGGTGACATGACATCCTGCATGGTCGTGTTATATGCGCTCTGGACTATCGTCCTCAACAGTTTTGGTCCTAAAAATTTGTAATACATGTGCTAAAAGGATAGAACCTGCGGGCTTTGAGCTCAAATAGCTGCATATATTTTCTCCCCATGTTTTCTACTAGCGTATGTTCCGTACATATTTAAGAATTCGTTATGTTTCTTGAACTTTACTTTTGACTTCTCAAGACAGTGTGTCACAGTGAACACAGCCTACGGACAACATTGTGCAGGAAAGAAGGGGGACATACGACCTTGCTCTTTATGTAAAGGTAAGAAACGGTTGTCAACTTGTCATACACACACACAGTATAAATATGGACAGACAGACAGACAGACGGACGGACATATAGATAGATAGATAGATAGATAGATAGATAGACAGACAGACAGACAGACAGACAGACAGACAGATAGATAAATAAATAGATAGATAGATAGATAGATAGACAGAAAGACAGACAGACAGACAGACAGACAGACAGATAGATAGATAGATAGATAGATAGATAGATAGATAGATAGATAGATAGATAGATAGACAGATAGATAGATAGACAGACACAGACAGACAGACAGACAGACAGACAGACAGACAGACAGATAGATAGATAGATAGATAGATAGATAGATAGATAGATAGATAGATAGATAGATAGATAGATAGATAGATAGATAGACAGACAGACACAGACAGACAGACAGACAGACAGACAGACAGATAGATAGATAGATAGATAGATAGATAGATAGATAGATAGATAGATAGATAGATAGATAGATATAGACAGACAGACAGATAGATAGATAGATAGATAGATAGATAGATAGATAGATAGATAGATAGATATTATTACCGATACTTTTGCCTCTGAAACCGCCAAGTGGTTCCAATAGTAGCATATATAGCTTTTACTGCCTTTTACCTAAACTAAATATTAATCTACTTAGAACACACCCGTCCTTACATGATACCGACATCTTTTTAACACCTATATTATTGATTTATAAATAGTATACAGCGACTTTTAAAAAAATTGTACACAGAGGGGCATTAAAATCTCCGACTTTTTTAATGAATGTACCAAAAGAAACCAACTAGAAAAGTCCAACTGTCTAGAAAATAATGCTTATATTTTGTAAAAGTATATAGAAAAACAGTTTTGTTGAAGTTCACCTGTCCAATTCATGATGGCTTATAAAAAAAGAAAGAAACTAGAACCTAGCCTAACGACTGATACCCCCACCTCTCTACTGCCACTACCACCCGGTCCCTCACTTTAGGGGCGCCCCAAAAAAAGTGTTCGAATTTTTTTCTAAAATTTAAATATTAAAAAGTACGCCAATATCTCATGTCATGATGTCGAATGCCAGGGGCTTCTAAGCAGATTAAGTTCCTCGGGCCCTTAAATGATGGCCAATTCCTAGCTACTCTACTGCGGTGCCCCCACCAAATGTGGGAGATCTCTATGCCCCACCCTGTACATTGAGGTTAAGATAAAAAAAAAGCACTAATTGTTATTTATTATGCAACATTAAATGTAAAAGTCACTTTCTGTGACCAGAAAACTCTGGTGGTGTATGTGCCTCCTTTCACTGGGGAGAAGCCTGTGAGAAAGAGTGCTACAATTGCCAAGATCCATGCTCAAAGCAGGAAGGGATTTGCTCAGGCTGCAAGGCTGGATACAAAAATTTCCACAACGCCTGCAAAGAAGGTAAAACTACTTGATCATCTATACCCAAAAACACGGGTGTTAAGGAGCCAGTGTCTTATATAGGCCTCTTGGTGGAGAATGCAGTTTTTAAAATACATGGTCAGCATTCTATGTTGACGTTCCACAAGTGGAAAATTCACTTGTCTCAATTTTCAGCTTCCGGACCATATTTTCTCTTATTCATTTTTGTGTTTGTTTCTGAGCTCATCTCGAAATTCTTTAATTGTAGGACAGCGTTGCTCAAACTGTCATGACCAAATGAAGAGTGTAGGGGGTTTGATGGAGTGTGTGTGTGTGTGTTTCTATGGTGACGTTGGGAAGAGGTAAGCGATTGGTTGTGAATGATGCAAGATAGCTGGCATTGTCCTCACTTGGTCTAAGTAAGGTGAGACGACTCCAGAACGTCAGACTGAACGGTTATGCTATTGTAGTGAGTTAAATTTTATTAAAGAATATTTTTACTAAAGTTTTACTCGGACTTATACTTAGGTCCTCCCACGTCGTTCGGGGCATTGGGCAGTAAGCTGTCTCCACAAAGATCTGTCACTGGCAATGTCTGAAGCCTAAAGTCTAGCACACATTTATATATAGACATTTTTTATTACACGTTGATTTGGTCTATAATATAAATAAAGTTCAATTTAGTATTGTTCACAAGGAAGTGTTTCACGTTATTTGAAGTTTTGTTAGTTTAAATATATAACGCCTACAACGGTTTGGTTTCCACCAGCGAATTGATGCTTTAAGTCAACGACCAGTAACAACAAGGGGTGAGGCGATGCCGGTCAATTTCTTTTTCAAAAGACTAAAAAAATGTAGTTTCATTGTAATTATAAGATAAGATAGAATAAGATAATTTGTATTGGTCGAATCAAATGGAAATTCAGGTTGACTACAATGGACCATCTCAGCGTATCTACTGTAATAATAACAATATCGAAGCAAATACGAACATTATTCACACTCACAACCAGCTCTTTATGAACTAAGACTTCTATGTACTTCTCGATGAAGACAGATAACATTGCATAATTACACATACCACAAGTACTAGACGTGTTCATTTTTCTTGACATAGGACCTTATACAATTTACAACTTTTTACGATAGGGGCGCGCAACTATATAGACTCAATAGTTTTAAAACAAATCTTAGATTTTCTCGAATTTCGTATCTAATAGCGTTACAATTTCTGGTAGGTATATTTGTTTTATTTTTTATTTTAATAAATTTAATAATTGCATACAAGAAATGACGGAGAGCCTAGGCAGAGAATCACCCAAAATTGGTCTCCACATAAACTTGAATAATAAACTTTGCAAGTGGGATATAAGGCAAAGGGTGACCCAGTCAGACTTCGCCGGTGCAATCCTAAAGAGCTGGACAAATTCACGTACCTTGTCAGCATTATAACAAATGATGGGGATGCCTACCATGATGTAGCGTGCCGAATAGGAAAAGCAGTGACAAGCCAAGCCATTGGGCTCGAGACAAAAATACACTTTCTCAACACGATCGTCATTACAACTGCAACGTATGCATGTGAGACATGGAAGTCATCTGTCAAAATTGAGAAAAGACTAAATGTGGCTCAACAAAAATGGATGAGACGGATTTTTTGGGAGTCAGTTAGACAGATCGGGTCTCAAACAAGGAAATCCTATGCCGAACAGGGAGTCGAACACTTAGTGAGCGTCGCATGAGGTTTGCGAGACATGTTCTCTGAGAAAATGAACTACGCATACCAAGAGTTGCGATGACATGGTGGTTAATACGACGAAAGCGCAAACAAGGACGACCTCGTATTACTGCGACACACCTTCATGGAGGACCTTATAACTGTGGACACCTGGTGGGAGGAGGCTTCAGATATTGCCAATGACAGGACTTTATGGAGACAGCTTGCGCCCAATGCGCCTTAGTCTTGACCAGTGGTCTTCAACCTTTTTTGGCCTACCGCCCCCTTTTCGTATTTTTTCTTTAAAAAAAATGGCCAGCGCCCCCCTTAAAAAAAAAAACACTTATAAAGAAGCGTGAGAAGGCAATTTGAACAAAATGTCATCTTTTTATTAATTTTTATGCTGTCAAATTATCAAATTCTCCCCCCTCCTCCACCCACCCTAGCTACGCCACTGTGTTTACATTCTTTTTTTACCGAAGACATAATTTTGTAAATCTATTTTGTTCTGCAAATCACTTTGAACATCAGTAAAATATGTTTAATAATTGTCATTTATATTTTTTTTTTTAAATTTTAGAAGCGAATTGTAATTTCTTCATTGGGCATTGTTATGTAAATTGCATAGATATCGGTGTCCTTATGCAGTAATTAATTTGTCAACAAACAAGTTATGTGAGATTGTAAAACTCTTTAAAATATATTTCATATCTCGATAAAATATAAAATGATATAATCAATGAAAGTCACTCTTTTTCCTTGCAGTCGGAGGTTCGCTTCATTCGTTTGTGTTAGATGCCTACCATGTAAAACATTTTTATTAGCCTGCTTTTAGTCATCGCCAACCGTTGAATATTCCTCTTTCTCAAACAAAAAATCAAAATTGTATTTAAGAGCTTAACGAAACGAGCAATAACAAACCCCTTTCGAAATCCAGCGTACTTCAGTTTACAACGAGAGTCTAACATCATTTTCATCATTTGTTTCACAAAACTGTTGTAATATGAGATTATGTGCGGCATGGGTTTGTATTTTATTTTCAATTTTATAATTAGATTCTTGTGTAGTGTGGTAGTTGTAGGACTATTTCTGATGTTGAAGATGGTAAGCAATAGAAGTTTTTGATGGCGTAGGCTACTTAGTTCCTCCTCTCCAAAGAAGTATTTTTTGCATGTTGAGATCTGTAGTGAGTGTCGATTCTTATGCGGTTCATAATTCCCTGACATTTGGTGCTAAGGCATCTGTACTGTGTGTAGCCTGTGATATTTATTTTTTTTCTTGGGCAGTAGTGTTTCTTGTAACAACCAGATAGACCTGTTAACTAACTCACCCTAAGGTCTATGTTAGTCAACAATCACAAAGACGAGTTGCTTAACCAAAGGGCAACAGGATACACAGGCAGAGCCATGTACAAAGAAATGACCATGCCTAACAAACTGGACAGTATTAACTTCCTTCTAGGCAAAGAGCAATCTACAATTTTCCAACTAAGAACAGGACACACATCTCTATTAAAACTCAATGAGTGCGGAGCGTCTATCCCATAGACGGTCTGTCTGACCCTAAACGCACGGAACGTCTATCCCATAGACGTTCTTGCCCTATCTTTGTTTCGTTGCATTTTTTAATTAAAATTTTTAACTAACAACAGTCGAACTATTTTTACTTTATAAAAGAGTTCTTCATCCTTTGTTTACATAGTTACATAGAAATAGAAGCATTTGGCTGTATTTAGACATTTATTTATTACTTTTCTTACAATGTAAAAAAATATCGCAATAACTACGCTAGTCCAAGACACACCCACAATGTTTACTACTGAAGAAACTTTATAATTATTCTAAAATTTATCACAAATAAATAGATCTAGTAATAATGACGAATTTGATATCACATTTATCACATCATTATTCACATATTCATAAATTCATATAGTAGATATACTTCATATTTTTACTAGATCTAGATCTAGAATCTATAATTATTTTTTATTATCATATGATATTATGATATGATATATTATAATATATACAATATTTATATACAATAATACATACACTGATACACTAACAGTTACAGTAACATATTAGACATGATTAGATCCAGGTAGGTCTAAATTTAGCAATAGCATATAAGCCATATTTAGATTTGTAAAAATGTATCTAGAACTAGATCTATATTCTATATTAATAATATTATTAGGATCTAGATCTAAATCTATTATTGTCAGTAGACTAGGTGTAGTCTGTAGAGAGTAGTCTCAGTGTGTAAATCGAGATTGACTAGATCTAAGCTTTTAACACTATAGACTATAGTACTATACTCTGTACCTAGACTTGGACTCTAGATATTTCTCTAGATCTAAAGACTAAGCTTATGTCACTTATGATAAATAAAAAGAAAGGAAATTGTAGATCTAGATCTACATCAAATAATCATCCACTGTGGGCATTTTTTGCATCCACTTAGCCTAGACTTAGGGCATTTTTTGCCCATTTTCTTTTTTTTAGTATTGTTTATCTGTAAAAGTCTACAACATCATGGCTATGGCCTATGCTTGTCAAAGACACACCCACAATGTTTACTACTGAAGAAGCTTTATTATTGTTTTATTTATACTTCTTGGATATTATTAGGATTTAGATTTAGATCTAGTATTGCCTTATTAAATGCTTAGCCTTAGGCTATGGCTAGGTCTTGAATGTAGATCAAGGTTGACTAGATCTATCTATGCTTTTATCTTTACACCTGGGTAGATTCCTATAGATTTAAGCCTAAGATAAATGAAAACAACAGAAATGACAGATCTAAATCCAATATTAATCCACCATGCTGGGCCTTTTCTTGGTATATTTTCTAGCAATTTTTTTAGTATTGTTTTTTGGTAAAAATCATCCCCATCACTATACTGTTTCAAGTTGCACTCCGAAAGGTTTACTACTATATAAAAGTAAAATATGAAACTATTCTAGATCCATTATTTATCACAAATGAACAGTAATAATGATCTATTAGATGTCTAAATCTTAGGTAAAATGAATTAGGATTTAGGCTTTGATCTCTCACTAGCCTATGTCTTGCACTGGTCTAGTATTAGAATGAAAGATGTTCTAGGCAAAAAAAAAGAAGACAAATCTAGATCTATATCCCATTGATTCAAATGTACATAATATTTGAGTGCATTTGGTTGATAGATTTAGTACTGGTATCTATTGTTATTTGTAGTAATGAAAAGCGCAATAATTTTCACTTTTTTCTGACTAAAAAGCCAGGTAAAAATAATAATATAATCAATGATTCATCATCTTTTATTGACTGTTTTATCACATTCCTTTTTGAAAATGCTGTAAATAATCTAAATATGCTGTTTCAACAGTAATGCAAAGAACAAAATCTATATTTAGGTCTCAAAAGTTCTAAAGCTGGCATCTATTTATTTTTCTGAGGGTCATATTATTTAGATTATAATTTGTATCTTATATTGAAATAAAAAGATGTTTACATTTTCACATTCGCCATTCATTTACCTTTATTTTGATACCTAATATGTTACTATATATAGCATCATTGGTACTTAATATAATACATTTTTATTTTAGCCTTTTTTCAAACATTTTTTTTTTTTTTTCAAAGTAGCATTTTTTGGAAAAAAAGCAACACCGCAGTCAATGAGTTAAATTACCATCTGAACAAAATAAATTCCACACAACTCCCCCCTCCCCTTTCTCCCCCTTGTAAACACTGCACCCATCCTTATGAAACTGTAAACCATATCCTCTTTGAATCCACCTAATCCACCTTAGGCAGACCCTACTTCCACTAGAGCCCAACATAACCAACACCCTGTACAGCAGTGCTGAACAACTGAAGAAAACAGCACACTTTTTTTCCTTGGCACAGTCTGCAAAAGAGCTCACAGCTCAGCAGCAATAAAGCTGGCTAGAAGAAGAAGAAGATAATTAGATTCAAATAGAAATGAAATTGTGGGCTAAACTTTTCTTGTGTATCATAACTTACTAGGTGAATAGTGAATAGATGTGTTCTTTATTCTATATTACTTATGAAGTCATTGAAGCTTCCAACCACTGATGGTTCCCTATATGTTGTCATAAGCTACATAACTAGACAATTTTGAAATAATATTTCACCACTAAAGGAAAAAAAAGTCTTTTTGTGTAACATATGTTTAAAAAATAATAATTTTAGTTTAAATCAATTTTCAAACAATATCATAAGACTTTTAAAAAAAGCTATGCATTTTTCAAGAGGCCACTAAAACATATCTTGCTTTGTCGTTTTTTAGCGGCCCCCGTAAGGGGAAAAAGCCGCTATTAGGTTTGTGCAAAATGTCCGTCTGTCCGTCTGTCCGTCTGTCCGTCTGTCACACTCAGATCTCGAAAACTAGAAGAGATATGAAAAATATTATTTCATCATTAAATCCGGCTTGAAAAGTTTAGGTGCAACGGCTACTTTTGGTTTTCTAAAAGCAAACCGTTTAATTTATAAAATTAATTATGCAAGCGATTTTTTCATAAAAATACACCAATTCTAAAACAATTACGTAAATGTAAGGGAGGCAATGTTACAATATGCTAACAAAGATGGACAATTTTTGTGTATTTTCAGTATCACTAAGTCAAATATATTTTTAAAATGTACAGGAAATGTTTACAACAAATACAAATAATAGTTAAAGACGTTTTTTCTGGTCAACTAGCTGCTAAAATTAAAAGAAAACATTTCTGTTTGTTTATAAAGGCTAATAATGCACTTTGTATGTAAATATCACGCACATTTTTTTTAATGGACTTTTTATGCAGCGATTTTCGTGCAGTAGCGTAACGTCGCAACATGATCAGGTGCTAAACCAATTCCTTAAACTTTTTTTAAAAATCAGATTTTATTTATTTTTTGTTTAGTGCCCCCATCCGAATAAAAGAAGCTTATTTTTGTGCGTTTTGTCTGTTGGTCGGTCTGTCCGTCACGATTAGATTTAAAAAACTAGAACTCTAAAAGCTATTGAAAATCTGATTTACCCTTTAATGTTCCTCCCATAACATCTAAATAGTTTTAAGTATCTAAAATTGATTGTTCCGGATTTTTTTGTGCAAAACTAATCAACGCCAACAAATGTTTGTTTGCTCTTCTAACTTATATTACATTCAATTTCCATGCTTAAACGTTGCAAAAACACATTATCAATAATATGTTGTTCCGTTTTTTATGTAAATAGCATATTAATGCTAAATCATAATCTCTATACTGACTTATATTTCATTAAGTGTAAAAATGTTCCGGATATTGTTTTATAAAACATGAATTATGCCTAATGATTGTTTGAAATCGCATAAGGCTTTTAAAAAAAGTAATTTACTAGAATTGATTACTGAAAATTACTTTTTAGACATTTAATTTTCTTGTAAAACATAACATAGAAGTTTTGTAATCGATAAAGAAAGTTCCGGATTTTGTTTTTTACAAATCGTCGCCAGAAATTTCCGAATTTATTTAAAAATCTACTAACGCCAAATAATTGTTTGAACTCCCTCTTCTAATTAATAAACAAATAATCTTCTCATTTACGAAATAATGTTTTTACGGATTTTTATGAAAAATATTTTAACTCACTACTCTCTTACAGTACATTTAACTTTCTACCTAAAACATTAAAAAATCTAATTATCGTTAATATTATGTTCCGATTTTTAAGGAAAACAGAATCCAAACACCAAAGTAAGGTATGAAAATCTCTCCACGTGGCTGTAGTACATCTAATTTTTATACGAGACAATCCAAAAAAATTAATTAACGGTATTACATTTATCTGAAATTCTCTTTTTCTTTTACTATTTATACAAACATCCGGAACAATCTATTATATAAACTTTTCAATTGTGTTCATACCTAAAAATTATTGCGATGTTTTGAAACATAAAATAAAGGTTAATCAATTTTTAATAACTTTTAGTTGTTTTTTTTATATCAAGATAACGGACAGACCGACTGACAGACAAAACGCAAAAACAATGTGGCTTTGATCCTTTTTAAATAATATCTATTAGAACTCAGTGCACCAATGTCTATGAACCCTCGTTAAATATCTCGTGTAAATAAAGACATTTTTTTTTTATGGTACCGGTACTAGCCTATTGTGAGGTAATGGAATTTTTTTTCTTTGACGTCATATGAATGGACTCTTTAAATGTAATGTTAAAAGAACGCACTCGGTGCACCAATGTCTATTAACCCTCGAAAAAATTGCTTGTATTAATGAAAACATATTTTAGTCTAACTAAGCCGTGTGACGTAGTGTTTTTTTTTTCCTTTGACGTCACATGGAATGAATTCTTTAAATGAAATGCTAAAAGAACGCACTCGGTGCACCAATGTCTATGAACACTCGAGAAATGGCTCGTGTTGATAAAGGTGATTTTTAGTCTAGCTAGGCCTTGTGACGTAGTGTTTTTTTTTCCTTTGACGTCATATGGAATGAATTCTTTAAATGAAATGCTAAAAGAACGCACTCGGTGCACCAATGTCTATGAACACTCGATAAAAGGCTCGTAATGATGAAGGCGATTTTTATTCTAGCTAGGCCGTGTGACGTAGTGTTTTTTTTCCTTTGACGTCATATGGAATGAATTCTTTAAAAGAAATGCTTAAAGAACGCACTCGGTGCACCAAAGTCTATGAACACTCGATAAATGGCTCTTATAGATGAAGGCGATTTTTAGTCTAGCTAGGCCGTGTGACGTAGTGTTTTTTTTCCCTCTGACGTTATATGGAATTAATTCTTCAAATGAAATGAAAAAAGAACTCGGTATAGTAATGTTTATTAAGCCTCGTTATGTGACTCGCGTTTAAAAAAGGAATGATATCTTGATTTAGATCTAATCTAGATTTTTTAAACTAGATCTAGATTTTTATTACAGTATATCTAGATCTGGATTTATATTCTAATTAAAATAATTTTAGAGTCTAGATCTAGAATTTCTAGATCTAGTTTAGACTAAAATAGACTAGATTAAGATGTAGAATTTCAATTTCTAAACTTAAAGTGTAAAAAAAAAAGTGTAGATTTTCATTTCCAAACGTTTTGATCAATATTGTAATATTTTAATATACTAAAACTAATCTACTATTTTTTTATTAAATTTAAATTTACGGCAAATGAATCTTTGAAACATTATTACTTTTGACCATCGGATGGCTGCCTGGTCGTGCGGTTTGCGCGCTGGACTGTCGTTCAGATTTATGGATGGCCCAGGGTTCAAACCCTGCCCGCTCCCATCCCCCGTCGTCCTGCGGGAGGTTTGGACTAGGAAGTAATTATCTTCAACTCTGAAGGAACATCCGAAACGTGTAAAACATTTTACATCAAAATTAAATCACCTCTTGAATATTATTTGCGAATATGCAGATCCGACAGGGATCCGACTTCGACGGGGGCCGCCTCTGAGTTTGTGTAACACAAACTCTCTTTGTAATCTTGTTTGTTTTTAATATTGTTTTAATTGTAGATTTGTATAATTGTTCATGAATATCTAAAAATTATTTTTAGATATTGCTATATGTTCCTGAAGCCGACTTGGTTTCATAACCTGATCTGAAATGCCGTCATTCAAAGTAGAACATACTTTTTATCTCGTGGTAATTCACTAAAACCCTTAGCACTATACCTTTACATACCAGCGAGCTTTTGTAACAACACTTTGTCAATGTTTTTTTGTTTAAAAAAAGGTTAAATTATTCTATTTGAATGTTAGCTTTGACGTTTGTTTCAATTCACATGTACATATCTACATATTAACATATGTAGGTAAAATAAACTATAATCATTGTTTATTAAATCTTAAAATCGAAAGACACTGCGTTTACATAAAAAAAAAAAGAATTTAAAATAGAAAATGGGATTCCCGAACTTAATTTCTAACACTGTTTCTATTCTTAAATTAGAAGCAATCTAACTATAATTTGTTTGCCAGCTTTAATTTTGAAGAATTTTTAAATTTGTTTTGTTTCAGTGCCCTTTTAGTTTCTTCTTTCCGCCTTCATGTCCAGCCCCGCCTCCCTTACCGCCCCCTTTTGTGCCCACCGTCCCCCTACCGCACTTTGGGCAATCTTGAAAACGCCCCCTAAGGGGTGATAGCGCCCCCGTTGAAGACCACTGGTCTAGACTAAGACTAGTCTTAGACTAGTCTAAGTCTAAGTAAAATATTAGTTTTATTTAACGGATCATTTATCTCATTAACTCAATTATTATATCTATTATTATATCAGCATGTGGTTGGAATGAGTATGGTGAGAATTGCAAGTTCAGCTGTATGGAGAAGTGTGGGGCGGATTGTGGAGAGCGAACGTTCGGAACCTGTTTAGGTAAAACCAATAGAACCTACTGTTTATATAGCTGTGTCTTATCAGATTAGCTAATTAGGTCATTTTCCAACGCTTTTGTTAGGTGGTTTGTTCTATAAATAAAATATAGTATTCTTTGGAATAATTAAATAGGGAACTAATAAAATTAAATTATAGCTTTTATATAGCGCTACTTTCATGTTTATAGCATGCTCAGAGCGCTTTGGATCAATCTCATTTGTGGACCAGTGGGGGAAGGGGGTATCAGGGAGAGGGTTTCCCATGCTGCATTTGGGCGCTCAGTACACACAACTTTGCTCGAGTCGAAATTATTAAAATCACCTGAAAAATAAAAAATCTTAAAAATAGACAACATTGTCAACTAAAGGTGTCATTCAATGTGGTAAGCGCCAATAATAAGCATGTTGAAAAAAAAATGTTATTGTCAGTTTTAATTTAATAAGATGTAATGCAAAGACGGATTTATTTTCTAATACAAAATCTTAATTTTCACTTATTATCCTTACCTAGACTGGGCCCCGCGCATTCCACTTCGCATAGGGCCCCGCAGTTGTTAGGGCCGGCCCTGATCATATAGTTCTTCATTTAGATTTAACTAAATATTTGTCCACCATCTGAGTGTCATATAATTAAAATTGGTCTTTAGAATGATTTTTATTACAGCTCCGACTAGTGTGATGGAGAAAGGCCGATAACTGTTGTGCTACTATCTTTTTCTTTTCAGCCTCTTTTAGTCCCTTGTATATTCTGATGGTTATATTTCTAATACTTCCTTTATACACAATGCTTCACGCCTTGTAAGTATCATTTTTATACATAACTTAAGAAATAAAATAATAGTAATATTCTATACCGGATATCATAGTTTCATTGTAAAATCACCTAACCATTTGTTACAAATGCAAAATTATAATTTAGTAGTCACATGTTCACTGCCACTGTTCATCACGCTTATATATTCAAATGACACATCGTTTCGGAAGCATGTTGATAAGTGCCTGGCCAGGGCCGTTTTCCTTTCCCCCCCCCCTCTCGCCTTCGCCACATTGTGCGCCCCAGGGCTAATGTCTACCTTGTAGTCAATATCGGTGTCCACGCCCTTGAGGTCACGTTTCATATCATAAACTTTTCAAAAGTGCTATCGACTAGTTCCTCGTGTGCCAGTCGCATGACGAGGGTAGTGGATGGCCTTATGGGTTCGTTCATCTTCCAAACGGCGGACATAATCAAGCAAAAGTAGGGGCGTTCTCTGATTTTTTTTTTTTAATATACTGCGGATCTTGAGCAAGCAATTATCTCAGGATGTCTTAATCTGCATTGCTTTGTAATTTTCTAGCTAACTAGTTTATAAAAAAAACATTAAATAAGTAACCTTGTGCTTAAGCAAGTAAGTAAGTAGTTGGGGGCGCGGTGGTTGAATGGTTAAGCGCCTGGCTATTGAACCTGGGGTCCTGGGTTCGAATCTCGTCGAAGACTGGGATTTTGAATTTTTTGGATTTTATAGGGCGCCCATGAGTCCACCCAAATCTAATGGGCATCTGGCTTTACTTTGAGAAAGTAAAGGCGGTTGGTCATCGTACTGGCCATATGACAACCTGCTCTCTATAAATTTAACCGTTGGCCAAAGAAGCAGATGACCTTAACATCAGCTGCCCTATAGATGGCATGGGAAAAAAAAAGAGGAAACTTTACTTTCTTTACTAAGCAACAAACTAACTACTTACTATCTAACTAAATAAATAACTACGTACTGACTGACTATTTGAATAACTAACTGACCGACTAACAGACTGACTAACAAGTAACTAACATATAAACAAAATGTTTAATTTTAGCTCTCTTAGCTAAGAAGCTAACTAGCTGTTTATAGCAATTATGGACTATCAAACAAATTAAGTAACTTAATAGCTTAACAACAAAAGTAATAGACATATAGTTTGTTAATTTAGTATGTAAATAGATCACTAATCAGCTCAGTAAGTAACAAGCTAACTCGCTAAGAGTATATTTGGTATATTTGTATATAGTTCGTCCATAGTGGTTCGATGATGACCACTTTTGTCATTCAGGTGGCTTTGGGCTTTGCACTGGGGTTTTGTGCTTCCTCACGTGGCTGGTGAGACCTATGTGAGCCTGGATTGTATGTGAATGTATTATGTATATATTAGTCCATTAAAGGTATGCCAATGCATTTTGTTTTGAAACAGAACAAGGCACAAACAATCATTGATAGTGGACGAACAGTCCGCTTACGCAAAGTTCTCTAGTACAACATCTGGGACAACTTCGACTTTGACTGGTTTAAGCAAGCACAGCCCAAAAAAGCCCAGCTCAACCGAAATTGACCCAATTCAACCAATCGAAACCGAATCCAATAAAGCCAAACCCACACAACGCAAATCCAGCAAAACGGAACCCAACCAACGCAAATCCAGCAAAACGGAACCAAACCAACCCGAACCCAACCAACGCAAATCCAGCAAAACGGAACCCAACCAACGCAAATCCAGCAAAACGGAACCAAACCAACCTGAACCCAACCAACGCAAATCCAGCAAAACAGAACCAAACCAACCTGAACCCAACCAACGCAAATCCAGCAAAACGGAACCAAACCAACCCGAACCCAACCAACGCAAATCCAGCAAAACGGAACCCAATCAACGCAAATCCAGCAAAACGGAACCAAATCAACCCGAACCCAACTAAACGGAACGCAACTAACTCAACCCCAACAAAATTGAACCCATTCAACATTAGTTCAGATCTCAAGCAAGGTAAGTACAAAACCCTAAAAATATGAAACAACCTTGTAAGATGAGCCCCAAGGATCAGAGGCGTAGTGATGGGGGGGGGGGAAGAAGTGCACGATGCCCCAGCGCCATTCTCAATGCGTGCCACATATGCAGATAGGCGCCAAAATAGTACACATTATTATAGATATCAAATTAGGTAGTACATTCTAAGTCTATTTGTGTTATTTTATCATAAAAAGTTTTTAATTAAAAAATGTTTATGGAAATGGACTCGAATGGCTTCATAATGAATTATTTCAATCTTTGTTTATTGTTAGATTGGACTAAAAGCAATATTAATAAGACCTTTTTTTTGCCTTTTTTTTTTTCCAGGGCAATCTTGTGATAGCTGAAAGTGTAGTTACTAGGCACAAAAGGACTATGGGCAATAAACTGGAAGATCTCCATAGAAACCTTGTGAGAGATTGCACGTTCAATGGTGACACAAATATAACAGTAATTACAGTTTTGTTGGGCTGCTGACGACTGAAGTCTTAGAGAAGAAATAGTTGCACAGCGAGTCATTTAGTAGAGAGAAAGAAAAGAAACAATCACACCTTCAGCTATGCCTTAGTCTGTTGGATCATTGGGGCACCACGCAAGATTTTTTTACCATGTTTCTCCATTCCTGTCTTTATCCTTGGATGTAACTTTTTTCAATATCAGGCCCTTTCATTCTTTAATGTTGTCTTCCCATCACTTTCTCTGTCTGCCTCTTCTCCTTTTTTCCCTGGTACTGTTCCCTGAAGATCCTGCTTTTTTTTTTTTTTTTAATTATAGTTAGCAGGTCATCATGGGGTCCAATCGCTGTAGTAACACTTGTCTCTAATCTGTTCGTTTGTGATGCGGTCTTTAAAGCAACACTATAGAGAGGAAACACACAAAGTGCAAGAGAGAAAGACAGAGAGAGTGTAGAGAAAAAAAAAAGAGAAAATTTTAAGAAAGTGGGAAATGAAAACCTGAGAGAGACGGGGGAATAAACAAATAATAAATGGTGATAAATATAAGGCTTAAGAAATAGAGAGATGAAAGTGGCTAGGGGTCAGGAAAAAAGTGGAAAAATATCGGACTATATTGACCAACGACAAATGAGAAAGTGGAAGAAATAGTGAAAGAAGAAAGAAATAGATAATGAGAGAGAAAGAGAGGGAGAGATGGAGAAAAGATAAAAAATAAAAGGTTAACGTAAACCTTACATTTTTTAAAAATTATCTCAGGAAAAGAAATTAATCTTAGGAAAAGAAATAATCTTAGGAAAAGAAATTAATCTTAAGAATAGAAACAATCTTAGGAATAGAAATTAATCTCAGGAAAAGAAATAATCTTGGGAAAAGAAATTAATCTTAGGAATAGAAATAATCTTAGGAAAAGAAATAATCTTAGGAAAAAAAAATTAATCTCAGGAAAAGAAATAATCTTAGGAAAAGAAATTAATCTTAAGAAAAGAAACAATCTTAGGAATAGAAATTAATCTCAGGAAAAGAAATAATCTTAGGAAAATAATAAATCTTAGGAAAATAAATTAAACTTAGGAAAGAAATAATCTTAGGAAAAGAAATTAATCTTAGGAAAAGAAATAATCTTAGGAAAATAATAAATCTTAGGAAAATAAATTAAACTTAGGAAAGAAATAATCTTAGGAAAAGAAATTAATCTTAGGAAAAGAAATAATCTTAGGAAAATAAATTAATCTTAGGAAAAGAAAAGTCCTAGACTAAGTCATAATAAAGAAAATATATCACTTAACACAAAAAAAAAACAGGCCATTTATTCTCTGGTCATTGTCCTAGGCTGAATTGATGTGTTACTTGAACATATTCCAATCCATATTTTCAACTTGCTATCAATTACAGACTTGTAAATACCAGAACTATTGCATGATGTCTTTCTTGTAAACATTTATTAAACATGTTATTTAACACTTCATAATCTTCCGTGTTGTTTGCATCACTAAGTTTAATCTCGGCATAGTTGAATTTTCAATTGGGATTGTTAATTAAAAAGGTGTCGACCTTTTTTAGTTCACTTACTTTTAATACTAAAGACTAAACACATGAGTCCGGTGTGATGGCCAAATTCTTTAGTGCCTAATATTTATATATAATGTACTACTATTATTTCCCTTCTATATATTCTGTATTTTTTTCTTATATTAACACGGGCACAAACAGAATCATCTTGTCGGAGAAATGTATAAATAACATGACAACACACTGAAAAAACATTTGTGTACTTTCTATCTTCTTTATTAAACTTCTCCAAACTAAACATTTACGTAGACTTTCAATTTCAATACCGACTTGACTTAAATCTCTTGAGAATATTCACCTTTTTACTCTATACAACCTTACTTTGGATGTGCTGTGAGTTATGTATTTGTACACAATGGAATAGTACGCTGATGGGGGATCTTAAAGAGCTATTGTATGTGAATATAAAGGCCAATATGGTAGCATTTTTTTTGTTTTTCACGATATAAAAAAATCCCATTTCAAGTGTTATTTAGTGATACCAAATACTTTTTAAAAAATCATGAATGGAATTATTCATCAGCTAACCATGCAGGCTACGTACTAGTAGATGTGCATTACAGGACGTAAACCCAGCCTTCACTCTATCAAACTTAGCATCATGATTTTGAGAATGTGTATAATTTGATCCCCATCAGATAGCATGTATTTCTGGGGCCAATTTCATAGAAATGCCTGGGCCGATTTTGGCACCCGGTCCGCCCCTGATCCATGTTCATTCACATGTACGACTATATTAACAATATAGATACGTATATGACATCTTATCTTATTCGAGATGAATCTAAATCTGGATCTTGATTTTTTTTTTAGTTTTAGGGCGCCTTTATTTATTTACCGTATAGATCTGGATATAAAATAGAGAAAATTCTACATATGATATATAGATCTAGATTAAATCTTCAAATACAAAAACAAAATTTAATAAAATACTCAGAAAGACACAAAGACAAAGGTACATTCCTCATCCCATATGCTAGGACAAATTTGTACAAATACTCCTTCTTCCCTAGTGCTATTAGAGCATGGAACGGGTTGCCTGAGCTAGCCAGGAAAACCAGTGATTTGGCAGAATATAAGTCATTGGTTAATATGCATGACTGAATGCATGACGCGTAGGACGTAATCATCTACTTTTTTGAAGTAACGTCCGTATTATATAAGATAAGATAAAATAGATCAAATTATATATATATGTCAACTATTGACTATATATCTATTTTATCTAAAATAAAATCTTTTTTTTTTTTAAATGAAATTCAATTTAAAAATTGATTTGGACTATCATTATCTTACTGCGTCAATGCATAGATTCAATTATACTTCCAATACAAGTTGGGTTAGCTCTAGTGGTTGTTAATTACTCTGATTATAGTCATCTACTTTATATAAACAGTAATAGGGTTTGTTGCTGAACATAAAAATTATATGTGTCAGACGCGAATTACAAAAGTCATTTCTCTATAGAAGAAGTTACGAATACAACCACAGACCTATATATACTACAATAAATATAGGTTTTTGATTGCTAGTTACGATTTATTTAGGTAGGTGCTGTTTTACTATTACATACCAAGTATTAGAGTTTAGAAAAACCCAGGTTTGTTTCTTGTGCAACGCTATTAGCTAACACCTCATATCATCTCTCCATTAGTATATTTAGATCTATAATCTAATTCTAGTCTAGATCTATATATAAAAATCGAATAGATCTAGTAATAGTATAGATTCTATCTTGAGACTAGATTACCGAGTCTAGCCTATGCTATGCCTATAGTCAGTTTTTATTAGAAAAAAGTCTAGATATTGTTACGTATTCCTGAATTTTCTGGCTAGATGTATTAGTTGGCACACAAATAAAAACACAGCAAAGAACTTGACGACTAAACTTTCAGTTTCATATAACTTTAATGACTATTAACTCTAACAATTCGTTACTGTAACATGTAGCGTAGAAGACTGTACAATATCTGTCAGTTTACAGTTAGCTATACTTCGTTGCAATTCATCTCTTCACTTCGTTGCAATTCATCTCTTCTCAACTTTCCTCGAGCCGTATTCCACAGAACAGACCAACGACACACTTCCCAGTGTCGCTCCAGGTCTCCCAAAGCTGAACCAAGTCGTACTCAAGTCTACCGAATCAGAGCCGCACACGTCTTACATCGACTGTATCGACTGTAACGGCTCAAGTCCACTGTAGTTCGCTGTATAGACTGTATAGACTTTAACGACAGTAGTCCACTCCAGTTAACTCTACCCTAGTTAACTTGCATCGAGTCGTACACATTTCTCTTCCACAGAGCCGCACATGTCTTACATAGTCTGTATCGACTGTAACGGCTCACTCACGACTCCATACGACTGACTTTCACATTAACTCTCTGGCTTATATAGAGTCCCTAATCGCTTGTCCAAAGTTGCACAAATACGGCTAGTATCCTCTGGAATAACACGTGAGGAAACGTCACATCCTGTCTTTGTTTATACATGTAGATTCCAGAAAACATCGGCTGCAGTGTCATCTTGCCGGGGTCACAAGTTGTGACCTCTATCTGTCACTGGGCATTGCTAGTAGGCCTACCTTCTGGAATAGCACGTAAGGACACGTCACATCCTGTCTTTGTTGATACACGTACATTCCAGAGAAAACCCGCTGCTGTGTTATCTCGCGGGGTCATACGTTGACCTCTACCTATCACTGTCATTTGTAACAATATTAATAAAGACTAAAGTTTTTTAATTATTAGATATAGACATAAGACATACGTTTACTATAGGGCCTACTCTATACTTAATCTACTAAACTAGAGATCTATCTATAGATCTATCTATAATCTAGTCAATCTAGATGTATACAATATTCATTAAAATACTTCTACTTATAATGACTTATTTAATAAGTTAGTACTTAGACCTATTATAGTTTATTAATAGATTTACTTTTCAATGCCTAGACCTAATAATAAAATTGCGAATGATGTCTATAATGACTGATTTTTTTTTTTATATAATAATAGGCCTACTAAATCTAGGTCTAGACCATAGACATAAATAAATATAGACTTGCCGATTAAAGAGTTTTATGAAACGAAAATTTGTGACTTGCAATTTTGTGTACTTTATTATACAGCATTTATGAGCAGTATAAAAGTTAAGTATTCATATCTATTTCAGCCACACACCTATATATATATAGAAATCAGGTATACACATTAGGAGAAAAACGACCCCTTTACTCAAGAAAAATTTAAGAAACTAGAACAGACACAAAATAAACAGTGACATTCATAACAAAATAATATTCAAAATTGATTAGAGTAACACCTTTTTAAGTAATCATTTAAAGTTTAAAATCACTACAATTTTTTTCAACAATTATTTTGTGTATGAAATTGTGTATCGGAAAATTCCGGGTACATGAAATAAGCTAGTCCTAAAAACACAAATCTTGGGTAAAATACTCATCAAATAAAGTACTGTAAATGTGTAGTTTCACGCGCTAGTTTCAGGTCTTTTCTTTTTATAGCCTCTATCGGGTTATATCCCAACTACCCGTATTTTTGTGCAGCATTTTTTTCTCTATCAGGTACACTTAAAATTATAGCATAATAATGTCAGTTTAATTTAAAAAGAGAACTGAAAAATACAAAGATATATACTGAAAAAAGCGACTTTCGGCCCAATACTTTTTAATCAAAGAAACGAAATGGACTAGTCCAACAAACCCTGTTACGTTGATTATAGTTACCTACTATATATGAACAACATATTAAAAAATGAACATTAACAAAGAGATTAAATTCAGGTTGTAAAAGTTTTTCAAAATAAAATAATAATAATAAATTAGAGCTTTTATATAGCGCTTCTTTTATGCTTATAGCATGCTCAGAGCGCTTTGGTCCAATCTCATTTGTGAGACAAGTTAGAAGAGCGGTTATCCGGGAAAAGGTTTTTCCGTGCTTTAGGCGCCCAATTAACACAATGCTCGAGTCGGGTGTCGAACCTCGTAGATAGCTAAGACAAGCCAAGTTCAAGCGTACTTAGCCTCTCGACCACGTTTCCCAGTTAGCATATAACTATCAGCCATGGCTTTTTTTTATGATGTAGGACTTAAAGGGTTAACATATTTAGTGTATCGCACGATTGGTGTTACTTTTATCAACCCACTGGCGACTAATGCGTTTGAGTTGCTTCCAATGCATGTTGCATAATTAAGGTTGACAATCGTCTTACAATAGCCAGAGGCGCTTTTGGTCGCCTCAGACTGAGATTATTGCGGAATAGGTCTCTTAACCTGGCTACAAAAAATGAATAATTATAAAGCAGTGGTTCTCGATACACTTTTGTTTGGGTCTCAAACCTGGGTGCTCTACCGAAGGTATTTATGGCTCCTCGAACGCTTCTATTAAAGGTGGCTTCGCTTTTTTTATGGGCATTTGCTGGCTAGACTACATTACAAATAACAATGTTCTGCTGGAGGCTGGTGTGGACAGTATATAAGCACTAATTACCATTCGACAGCTGCGCTGGGTCGAACACTTATCCCGCATGGTATTTAGTGTAGGCTGGGTGCAGCACCTCAAACAGCCCAAGAGAGTTGACAACACTCAGTGTGATAATCCACCAGATGATATCAAATATAAATATCAATATTACACTACAGTGGATCCCTGGACACATTGGCATCATGGGAAATGAAAAGGCAGATAAGCTATCAAAGGCAGGTTCATCTATGGAACAACCAGATAGACCTGTTAACTACCTCACCCTAAGGTCAATGTTAGTCAACAATCACAAAGAGGAGTGGCTCAACCAATGGGCATCAGGAAACACATGCAGAGCCATGTACAGAGAAATGTCTACGCCTAACAAACTGGACAGTATTAACTTCCTTCCCCGCAAAGAACAATCTACAATCTTCCAACTAAGAACAGAACACACACCACTATTAAATTACCACCTGAACAAAATAAACTCCACACAACTACCCCTTAGCAGACATTGCGCCCACCCCTTTGAAACCGTAAACCATATCCTCTTTGAATGCCCCTCCCTAATCCACCTTAGGCAGACCCTACTTCCACTACAGCCCAACATAACCAACACCCTGTACGGCAGTGCTGAACAACTGAAGAAAACAGCTCACTTTTTTTCCTTGGCACAGTCTGCAAAAGAGCTCACAGCTCAGCAGCAATAAAGCTGGCTAGAAGAAGAAGAATCCCGCATGGTAGACGACCTCATGCCATAGGCGTTTTTTTTTCGAGCTTTGATGAAGTAACAGAGGTTGTCCATGAAAGCGCTACAAAGATCAACTCTGGAGCCATTTTGCCCTCACTGGCATAGAGGACATTAGCTGGCAGCAGATGGCCTCTGAAAAAGACTGTGAGAGAGCTCTCACAAAGGGTGCGGGAGACACATTTGAGATTCATTGAAAAGCCATTTTTGATGACATGCGCAGAAGACGGAAAGAAAGCTTAAATAGACCACCAGAAAATAGCGGCTTTGTCTGCACGAGATGCGGGAAAATATATAGGTCTGAACAGGGTCTGCATCGTCATTTTATCCTTTATATTCGGAATCAAAGACATTTCCATTATTATAAAATGGTGATATAATGATGTAATTAATAGTACTCGTTGTTTTGTTAAAAACATTTAGAAAAGGGGCCTCAAAAGCATCTATTAAATTTGGCCCTGCAATCTGTTAGACCTGTCCTACTTTCATATATGTTAGAAGCCCTCCACACCAGCTAAGCTCTCTATTTATCCCTTTTTCATTCTGTCTATACGAACAGACAAGCAACAGCCAGACAAACATTGATTACGAATACACAAATATCCTAGAACCCAGAATCTTCTAATTGCACATTTAAAGAGGAAGTCACTCTTTGAAAACTAATCTTAGTTGTATTTTAAAAGCACAATAGATCTAGATCTTTTTGATCATAGCATTTGTAGAATTATCAATAGGCTTAGACTAGAAGTTGGTTCAATATATGTAGATCTAGACCTAAATTACTGGTCTACTTATACAGAATTCTCTGACAATGTTGCCAAAGCTAGGCCGGTCATTACTCAACGAGATATATTATTTAATCTTCGCGTGGTCTCTTTTATTTCTTGTGAAGTTTGGTAAGTATTAGCCAGAGGTCTGGAGTTTGAATCTAAATTGAAGCTAAAACCTATCATTGTCAAACTAAAGCTATACATATAAATAGTAGGCATATATACATATATTTTTGGCATGGTTCCGTTCAAAAGGTGATACAGGTGATAGTGGACTACAGATCCGTCATAATGGTACCACATTTTTAATAACGATTCCGAACTTGCCCTACCTACAGAGAGACTCATTCATAAGTCTGTGTATGACATCCACGGTAAAACCAGAACTTGAAAATAAAGTAAGCTAATCTATGTATCTATCTATGTATCAATCTATCTATCTATCTATCTATCTATCTATCTATCTATCTATCTATCTATCTATCTATCTATCTATCTATCTATCTATCTATCTATCTATCTATCTATCTATCTATCTGTCTGTCTGTCTGTCTGTCTGTATCTCTCTCTCTCTCTCTCTCTCTCTCTCTCTCTCTCTCTATATATATATATATATATATATATATATATATATATATATATATATATATATATATATATATATCTCCATCTATCTATCCATCTATCTGTCTAACTAACTAACTATTTATCTATGTATCTATTTGTCTGTCTGTCTGCCTGTGTGTCACATCAACAGTAAAAGAACAAAAAAAGTAAGCTAATCTATCTATCTATCTATCTATCTATCTATCTCTCCCCCCACCCCCGCAAAAAATGTATATATGTGTATTTGTGTATGCGTCTATGTGTGCGTGAGTGTGTGTGTACATAAGTAATTTTTATTACATTCAGACCATTCTTTTGGAAGTTTTTTATTGTACCCTAGAATAGGTTCTGCCTGGAGTAGGGGGAAAATGTAGACTTCCCGCTATTTTCAGAAAGAGGGTCTGGAGGAGCGATATGAGCCTCCTCAGCGCGAGGCGGAACCCCGCCGCCAAGCACTATTTCCGGTATGGAAAGCCAACAATATGCATATTCTGAGGTATCTACAGTGCATTTTCCTGCTATTAAAAAGTTTTATTTCAAAAACCTAATGTGTTATTCCTACTGACTTAGATCCTACCGCGTCGTTCGGCGCATTGAGTGGCAAGCTGCTTCCACAAAAATCTATCACTGGTAATGTCTGAAGCCTCTTCCCACTTTCTCTGAGGACCTCCATGAAAGTGTGGGGCCAAGCAGGGCCGGACTTAGGCCACTGCAACCTATGCAAACGCAGTGTGCCACGCACTATCATAGGCCCCGCCCCAAGTCTAGGTGTAAATTATTAAATTAAACCATTTTAACTTATTATTAAAGAGTTTCCTAGAATTCTCCTGAAATTGAACAATCTACAAAGAAGTAATGAAAATCTCCATAAATTATTAAAATCTTCTTAAATGTCAGGCAAATCTCTTTAAAAATAAACAAGATTACAAAGAGAGTTTGTGTTATCACTCAAACTCAAAGGCGGCCCCCATCAAATTCACCAATGGACGAGAAATATATTCAATACATAGTCTTGTTTTGATGGTTTAAAGAAATTGTTTAAAGAAATTGTTTAAAGAAATTGTACAAATTTGGCGTTATTTTTTACATTTAAGCAAACAGTGCAACACGTCGTCTTTGATAATACTCTTCTAAATCTTCTAGAATAAGTAGAGTATCGTTACGTGATCACCTAAGATCAGCATGGAAACCTCCCGATACAGTGTCGCACCTACTGCGGTAGCTCAGTGTGTCACCCCTCCCCATCAGCGTTCTTAAAATATGTTCCAATAAACACTATTGCTTGCTAGTTTTTTTTTGTTCAACCAATACAGTGATCTGATTACCTAAATCCCAATGTTTATTACATTTATTCAAATTTGATTGCAAATTGTGCAATAATATTTGATTCAAATTACAAACGGACTTAACATCATATGAACATGTTTCCTTTGTTATAATTTAAGACAGAAATGGTATAACTTTGTGCTGTATCATTTACACTTAAACTACTATCTGGATGTGTCTAGGCATATTTGGGCATATAACTAGAAATTTTATTTTTCCCATGTGTCCGCTTTTACTAAGTTATAATTTTTCCAACTTGGTTGTCACTACCAAAATGGTGTCGACCGGTGCAAACCGCACCCCTACCTCCCCCTCCCCCTATTGACGCCACTGCTCAGAGATATATCTCGAGATTTTATTATTATCTTTTTCAATGTGTCTGCTTCTGCCAAGTTATGATTTTGCCAACTTGGTTGTCACCCCAAAAATGGTTTCGGCCGGTGCGGACCGCACCCCTCGAATCCACTCCCCCTAGCCACTGCTCCAAGATATTTCGATATTTTATTATTATCCTTTCCAATGTGTCTGCTTCTTCCAAGTTATAATTTTTCCAACTTGGTTGCCACCTTTAAAATGTGTCGACCGGTGCGGATCGCACCTTCGCCTCGCACCCCCCTATTACGCCACTGCTCCTAGATACCTACTTCTTCCCAACATTTAATAAACTCTCGATAATTGTATTTTTTTAGAAGTCAAGTGACGTCATCTTTATTTGTTTCTTTCAGCCTATAACTCTTCTAAAAAGTCTCATCTCATTAGAATAGATTTATTTAGATTTATTAATAGATTTACTTTTTGTGTCTTATTTCGTTGATTTTACATTATTCTTATTATATATTGTTATGACTTTGCCATGCGCACCGCCATCCAAGATAGTGCAGAAAGAAGGTGCGCACTATCAGTGACCAGACAAGTCGGATGTTGACATAAAGAGACAAACGATTTCCGCCCAAGGAGAGAGCCAATATGGAGAGATTGTGCCTAAGAAAGATGATGTTTTATGAAATTGTGATGTTTTGTAAATAAAGATATATGTGCCTCGTTGAGTTGCCTCACTTAAGTTATTACAATTGGTGTCAGAAGTGGGATTATAGGCAACTCAACGAGAGGAGGTAGGATTTACAATGGCAGCTTTGAAACGATTAGACCAACTCTCGGTTAGAGAGCTTAGGAAGGAACTTCGTTACCGATATGAGATAATTAGTGGTACCAAGGAGGTGCTTACAGCTTGCCGTACTTATTTGAAATTAAATCGGAGATTCATGAGCTTATTGGCAAGATAAATGAAGGTATTGATGCAATTTGTGAACAAATTAACAGTATAGGGAAAAAGGTAGATAAAATGGTGTCTCGAGTAGACTCGTTGGTAAAGGAGAAGTTGCCTGTAGACTCGTTGGTAAAGAAGTTGCGTGGTCAAGACTGTGGCTGCACAAACAGTGGTGACGGAGACGCTGGGAATTGGTGCGCCGTCTGTGTCTGTGTTGTGGGCAAGTCTTGTGGTTGTGACTTTCAAGACGAGAAACGTGACGACGATTGCTGTGATGATCTCAACGAGTTGTACCGAATCGAACTGAAAGTGACAAATGAAGTAACTGAAGACTGTTACTTGCCTGAAGCGTTTGTTCCTGTTGTACCTGTTACCAGTACCTTAACTGAAGTCTGTTACGTGCCTGAAGCGTTTGTTCCTGTTGTACCTGTTACCAGTACCTTAACTGAAGTCTGTTACGTGCCTGAAGCGTTTGTTCCTGTTGTACCTGTTACCAGTACCTCAATGAGCCGGACGGAGCAAGACAACGTTGGGTCTGCGTTCAAGCCTGTTGCTATGGACCTTAAAGACCTCTGCCTATCTGTCGGTTCTCACGAGGGAAATTCGAAGCTTGACAACTGCATCCAGAAGATTAGCATGAACTGTACGTGCGGCGCATCACACATAGAATTTAGATGCCAAGAAAACCACCAACAGGGCATATGTACTTCTACCATCATCATCGACATTGGCATAGATGAATGTCAATCAAACCACTCTATATCTGAGCTGTCAAGAGGAAGACATTTTCCACTTGAACCTGAAGAGACCTATCTTCTGGACGTAAGAATGTTGTCTGAGGATGACTGCGGTGCATTGTACTTTGCTTGCAACGTGGCTGCAAGCGAACCTGCGGCTCCCTTGAGAGGCGTCTGTCGGGAAGGTCTGCTGAGACAGCGTGTCCGATCAACGGCTGTGCTGAAGAAAACAGTGCTCGACCCTATATCTTTGTGTGGCAAACGGTCACGTCATTATCGCAACAACAGCCTGGTCAACTGGAGAAAGAGAAAGCGGCACTGGAGGAAAACAATGCGGATGGCCTCGTGGGGAACACGCTCCTTGCCGCCTGTGGCTCCCACTGATCGACCTCCACCTGAACTGTCAAACCTCAGCTGCAGTGTTTCTTTTCGGGACGAAAAGTGCTAAGACGGGGGCAATGTTATGACTTTGCCATGCGCACCGCCATCCAAGATAGTGCAGAAAGAAGGTGCGCACTATCAGTGACCAGACAAGTTGGATGTTGACATAAAGAGACAAACGATTTCCGCCCAAGGAGAGAGCCAATATGGAGATGCTGTACTCAAGGCAGATGCCCTTTGTGTTTGTCATGTCTCTATGTAAATAAACGTCTATGTCCTCGTTGAGTTGCCTCACTTATTAATTTTATCTTAAGTAGATAAGGTAGGCCACGTTTAATCATAGGCCCCGCGCGAATTCTATGTGTAAATTATTAAATTAAACCATTTTAACTTATTTTCAAAGGGTTCATGGAATTCTCCTGAAATTGTTGAAATATACGAAAAAGTCATAAAAATCTCATGAAATTAATAAATCTTTTAAAAACGGATGCAAATCTTCTTAGAAACTGACAACATCGTCATTTCTGTGTGTCATTTAATATGGACAACGTCAATCCTACTCACGATTAAAAAAAAAAGGCATAGTCCGCTTTCAATTAATAAAAATGTAATAGTAAGACGAATTTTAACCACAAATTTAAATTCTTAATTTACTTTATAGTTTCTGACATACAAATATAGATCTAAATCTAGCGATATTATGTTAGTTGATAGTAAATCTGAAAGTCAGATCTGAATATTTATCGGCTTTTTGTTGGAGAG